>NW_017674754.1:0-10686 GCF_001879085.1 Nicotiana attenuata | reverse complement strand
ACGACACCATCTCAACTGAAATTTAACCTTTCTAACAATACCAATAGGCCTTCAAGCCAGAATTCTCACCTTCCATCCGTTTCCAAAAGACCCGATCCTAAATCCATATCCGGTATCAGTCTCAACCAGCTATTTCAATACAAGCCAACACACACAGGGTACAACCACGCAACATGACACATCACCCATAGGCCCACAATGTCATTTCTGATAGAAATACTTGCCTGAGATCAAATCCGTACCGGCCATAAGCCTCATATTCAACAGGAACTCTTTTCAAACCTCCACAACACTGGCGATGATACAATAACCACGAAAACCGCATAACAAAACACCCGAATAACTAAATCTCAGCCAACACCAACGGGTACACACCCCACAAGCTAAAACTCAAGAAGCTAGAACGGAATGATGAATTATGAGAAAGGAAACACATAAGGAACTAACAAACAAATCAAACTAGCACAGATTCTTCTAAAACACAAATCGACAAAACATCTAACAAGAAAGAATGAAAGCATATAAAAGACTCACAATGATCTTATACTGATATAACTTCTCACCGCAGTACACCACCCGGTCTCAACATATCAAATCACCTGAAATCACGAGGGTCCCGCCCTCATTACTGAATCACAAGTAGGGCACACATCAACCCATCTAGAGACTCTCACTAGATCAATTCCGTCTACAATTACAACACAGGCTGGCTCCCACACCGGTGGAGCATAGAAATCACAGCTCGTAACCAAGAATACTCAGAGATCACATCAAACCTACCGAAACAGACAACATGAATTTACTACTAGCCTCATAACTCTCGACAACAGCTAGGAACGGACGATAGACACGGCTATCACTCATAGAACCTCCCAACAGAATAATCACGTAGACAGAGTACAATCATGAAACGCACTCATAAATGGAACAACAAATAAGGGAACTCACCCCGATAAGCAGAACTGTGATGAACTACAGATAGTGCCCCTCTATAACAAACCGAATCCGTACCTGAATGACATTCAACTGGCGCATCGGCCTCAAGCCTACTATATGAAACACATCAACGAGCTGGGCCTCCCCCTCTTGGGCGCCCTCTACCTGCCTGAGTACCTCGCTGGGACACACCGGTCCGAAGTCTGGGACAATCTCTCACCATGTGGCTAGTATCTCCACACTCAAAGCACCCTCTCTGCTGACGAGGCGGTGGGAACTGTGCGATGCGGGTACTCCGAGACCTATGAGCACCTGAGTCACCATGCAAAGCCTGAAGCGCGAACTGAACTGGCTGACCCGCAAAACCTCTACCATGACGCACCCTGCCTCCAAAATAAGGACCGGTATACCTCCCCGGTCTACGAGGCCTCCTCGCCTCCTCAAGCTCTCTCTCCTGATCTCGGCTGCTCTCTCTCTCATGACCCTGCTTGCCCTCTCTCTCTCTCTAGCATGCATACCCTCTATCCTCCTAGCAATATTCACCACCTACTGATACGGAATATCCATCTCCAACTCACGGGCCATGCTGGACCTGATGCTAGGAATGAGCCCCTCAATGAACCGGCGAACCTTCTCGCGAACAGTAGAAACCAAGGCTGAGGCATGTCTAGCCAAACTGGTGTAACGGACAGCATACTCCGAGACGGTCATAGCACCGTAGCGCAAATGCTCAAACTCCGCGCGCCATGCATCCCTGAGGCTCTGAGGAACAAACTCTCTCAGAAACATATCTGAAAACTGGGTCCAAGTCAGTGAAGCTGCCTCGTCTGGACTGTCTAACTCATAGGTGCGCCACCAATCATAGGCGGCTCCTCGAAGCTGGAAAGTAGAAAAAGAAACCCCGCTCGATCCAGAGATACCCATAGTACGGAGAATACGGTAACACTCATCAAGAAACCCCAAGGCATCGTCTGATACTAATCCACTGAACACCGGAGGATCATACTTCTTGAACCTCTCTAGTCTCATCTGCTCCTGCTCGGAAGCCGCTGCCATGCCCTCGGGCTGAACTGGTGCCGCATGTGGTGCAGGAATAATCTCTTGGACCTTCTCAACATGCACTTGCTGCTCAGGAGTGCGGGCGGCGGGAGTCTGTGCTCCTCCCCCGGCCTGGGATGTGGCGGCAGCAAGGGGAAGCAATCCTGCCTGAGCCAAAGTGGTAAACATACTCATGAACTGTGCCAAAGTCTCCTGAAGGGCTGGAGTAGTAGTAGCAGTAGGCGTGTCAGGTGCCTAGGCTCCGGCTGGATCTGCTGGTGGTACCTCGGCGGCAGTTCGCGCAGGTGCTCTCGCTGCACCATGTGCGCGTCCTCGAACTCTACCCCTGCCCCGACCTCCGACGGCTGCAGCAGGGGGTGCGGGTGCCTGATCACCTCGGGTAGTACGTGTCCTCACCATCTGTGAGAGAGTAGAAGACAGAGGTTTAGGATTGTAGATGTAAAAAATCTCACACGACAGGGAAATCAAATGAAGTGGAATTTTCCTAACGGTTAATAGCCTCTCGCAGATAAGTACAGACGTCTCCGTACCGATCCACGAGACTCTTATAAACCGGCTTGTGATCTGTGACTCCTATGAACCTAGAGCTCTGATACCAACTTGTCACGACCCCAGTTCGCCCTCCGTGAACATGTCGTGACGGCACCTAGTCCCTACGACTAGGTAAGCCTAACAATGCGGAAGATAAACCATAATTGCGGAAGAAAATAAATAAAACTGAAGTAGTAAAATAAAACGGTGTTTAAGGCGCCGCTCGGCACATACCACAACAATTCTCGAAGCTAACAACATTCCCAAAACCCGGAAACTCACGATTCACAAGCTAAGGGATATATAAGAGGCTCTGACTCAAGAATATCTATACAAAGGAGAAATACTGAAAGAGCTATACTTATTACGAGGCAAAGACCTCGTGCAACCCTTCAACAACAACTGCACGACAGAGACCTCGTGCATCACAGTACCAACAGTCGCACGGCAGAGACCTCGTGCATCACAGTACCAACAGTCGCACGGCAGAAACCTCGTGCATCACAGTATCAACAATCGCACGGCAGAAACCTCGTGCATCACGATATCAATGCAACACAACAAATGACAATATATGCAGGAACAAAGCAAGAGGATCAACTCAAGAAATTCCGTTCACCAAAAGACGATACAACTAACTCACAAGGAATAACCGTGACAGAGAAATACTACGCGCAATAAGAACAACTCAACAAGGGAGAAATAATATGAAACAACGATTCCATAACACTAAGTTCAACAACAAGGAAGTTAACATGAATCAAATAATTACAATTAAGGAAATTTCAACTAAACATGGGATATCTAACTTCTTTCCTATTAAGACCAATTAATCACGCGAGAGGTAGAATAATGCTTTCCAGATAAAGACAAGCAGTTAGAAATGCTAATATGACTACAGAAGGGTAATTGTCTACAGTTAAACAAGTAAAAGTCAATTAGGCAACAAGAATAACCAAAAAGGGCAGATACATTCCAAGTAAGTCATGTAGAGGTGAAACTAATAACAGGAAACTCAATCATATCAAGAACAACTTCATATTCGGTGATTACAAGGGTCTAAGAGCCTAAAAGGGGCAATTTTCCACAAATAAATCTGAGCACGCACTCGTCACCTCGCGTACAAGGAATACAATCAACAAGGAAGACTCAAATCCTAAGGGGAAGTCCCCCACACAAGGTTAGGCAAGATACTTACCTCGAACCGGCTAAAACCAGCTAGCAACCACGTTCTTGCCATGAGTACTCGACTCCAAATGGCCCAAATCTATTCAATTAAATCACACATTGTAAATAACATCTCAAGCAACTGATTATACTATTTAATTCAAAGCTAAAGCGTGAAATTAGGCAAAATGACCAAAACGCCCCTCAGGCCAACGTCTCGGAATCGGATAATTTTTACATTATCAGAACCCTCATCCTCTCACGAGTCTAACCATATAAAAATCTCTCAAATCGGAGGTCAAATACCCACTCAAAATTCAATAATTTGGTCTATGAAGTCTTTACCCAATTTTAACCAAAATTCGAAATTAAAGGATGAAATTAAGAGGAGATTCATGGAAATTGGTCTAAATCGAGTGAGAATCACTTACCCAAATCGCCCAGGTAAAAATCCCTTCAAAAATCGCCAAGAACCGAGCTCTAGAAGTCAAAATGGGATAAAAATGGTGAACCCTCGAATTTGGGATTAAATCTGTCTGTCCAGACATTTAATGCATCGCGAACGCGGAGGGAGCCTCGCGTTCGCGAAGAAGAATAATAGAAGTTGCCAAGAATGCCCTTCGCGATCGCGAGGGGCAGAACGCGAACGCGAAGGCCTGGGGGTCATGAAGCTACGCGAACGCGACTGGGCAATGCGAACGCGGTGAAGAGGAACGTGAAGCTTCGCGAACGCGAAGGATNCACTCTCCCAAATATAGTGGATAACGAGGGCGTACCTCCACCCTTAGCAAAAATCAGGAGGAATTCATCTCTATTAGGAGTGTTCGGCTACGTGTATGCTTGTGCAAGTGTTTTTAACAAGAATTCTACCAATTAGAAAACATAAAAAGGGGAACGGACCGCACGTACGAATGTTTCCTCACAACTTCCAAGCGGTAATGCTCATACAGGTAAGCAACCCACAATCACAATATAACAAATAGGAATGCCTCCACAGGCCGTCACAATTCTTTACAATCAACCTCTGACATAGCCCACCTTATTACGCCACGTGTGCAATTAATAACATAATAAGCACCGCCTTATTTCGCCACACGTGCATCACAATGTTCCCACCTTATTTCGCCACATGCGCAACCCACATATAAGCATATAACATATCCCGTCTTATTACGCCGCATGTGCAACACATCAATAGCAACAATAGCACGGCAAAGACCTCGTGCAACCCTTCAACAACAACTGCACGGCAGAGACCTCGTGCATCACAGTACCAACAGTCGCATGGCAGAAACCTCGTGCATCACTGTATCAACAATCGCACGGCAGAAACCTCGTGCATCACGATATCAATGCAACACAACAAATGACAATATATGCAGGAACAAAGCAAGAGGATCAACTCAAGAAATTCCGTTCACCAAAAGACGGTACAACTAACTCACAAGGAATAACCGTGACAGAGAAATACTACGCGCAATAAGAACAACTCAACAAGGGAGAAATAATATGAAACAGCGATTCCATAACACTAAGTTCAACAACAAGGAAGTTAACCCGAATCAAATAATTACAATTAAGGAAATTTCAACTAAACATGGGATATCTAACTTCTTTCCAATTAAGACCAATTAATCATGCGAGAGGTAGAATAATGCTTTCCAGATAAAGACAAGCAGTTAGAAATGCTAATGTGACTACAGAAGGGTAATTGTCTACAGTTAAACAAGTAAAAGTCAATTAGGCAACAAGAATAACCAAAAAGGGCAGATAAATTCCAAGTAAGTCATGTAGAGGTGAAACTAATAACAGGAAACTCAATCATATCAAGAACAACTTCATATTCGGTGATTACAAGGGTCTAAGAGCCTAAAAGAGGCAATTTTCCACAAATAAATCCGAGCACGCACTCGTCACCTCGCGTACAAGGAATACAATCAACAAGGAAGACTCAAATCCTAAGGGGAAGTCCCCCACACAAGGTTAGGCAAGATACTTACCTCGAACCGGCTAAAACCAGCTAGCAACCACGTTCTTGCCATGAGTACTCGACTCCAAATGGCCCAAATCTATTCAATTAAATCACACATTGTAAATAACATCTCAAGCAACTGATTATACTATTTAATTCAAAGCTAAAGCGTGAAATTAGGCAAAATGACCAAAACGCCCCTCAGGCCAACGTCTCGGAATCGGATAATTTTTACATTATCAGAACCCTCATCCTCTCACGAGTCAAACCATAAAAAAATCTCCCAAATCGGAGGTCAAACACCCCCTCAAAACTTAATAATTCGGTCAATGAAGTTCTACCCATTTTTCATTAAAAATATGAAATTAAAGGAGGAAATTAAGAGGAGATTCATGGAAATTGGTCTAAATCGAGTGAGAAGCACTTACCCAAATCGCCCAGGTGAAAATCCCTTCAAAAATCGCCAAGAACCGAGCTCTAGAAGTCAAAAATGTGATAACAATGGTGAAACCCTCGAAATTGGAATTTAATCTGTCTGCCCAGAAAATTGGTCATCGCGAACGCGGAAGAAGCATCGCGTTCGCGAAGAAGGAAAAGTGAAGGTGTTCAGTTACTCATCGCGAACGCGACAACGCGTCCGCGAACGCGAAGAAGAAGAATTTGAAGGCCCAAGGACTACCCTTCGCGAACGCGTGAATCTGTACGCGAACGCGAAGGGTGAGACAGCATAACTACACGAACGCGGGATGGTAGACGCGAACGTGGTGAAGGGAGAGGCAGAGCTTCGCCAACGCGAGGCTCTAAACGCGAACGAGAAGAAGGATTTTCAAGGTGGCCAAGATAAGCCTTCGCGAACGCGAAGGCCATGTCGCGAACGCGCACTTCAAAAACTCACTATCGGACCGGAAACTTCAAAAATTCAAACTTCGGCATTTCAAGCCTAAATTAGCTAGGAACCTCCAAAATACATTCCGAACACGCACCCAACCCCGAAATCACCTAACGGAGCTAACGGAACGGTCGGATTTCCATTCTGAGGCCGTCTTCACACAGTTCTGACTGCGAACCACTTTTCAACACTTAAGCTCTCATTTAGGGACTAAGTGCCCAAAACTCTCCGAAACTCAACACCGAATGTCCCAGCAAACCAAAATAGCAGAAATGAACTTAGAGGAAGCGATTAATAGGGGATCGGAGCATGAATTCTAAAAACGACCGGTCGGGTCGTTATAGATAGAAAGCACTCACAGACCATAGACAGACTCTTTGAAGAGTTTTGAATGAGATCTGGACCAGATCACTTCGAGGTCCTTCCACGAAACCACACATCGAGCAACCAGGGGAGATATGAGACAAGTAGAGGCCTCATACAGCCATGGGAAGCCATAGATCGGGTAGGACTCAAGGGGATTAGGGCTAGTTCTGGGTGGCGGCAAATAGGGTTAAGTTTGGTTTCAGAGAGAGTTTGAGAGGAAAGGGTTTCAGGGGCGGCGGGTGTAAGCAAAATGGCTAGGGTTTGGGGATCGTTGGGACTAAAAAAGGAAAGGGGTGATGGTGGCCGTTGATCTCTGTGATCAACTGCCAGGATTAAAAGGGTTTGGGGGCCGGGTTGGATGTTATGGGTTTGGGCTGGGTAGATTTGGGCTGGTTTTTGATTTAATTGGGATTTGGGGGGTGTTTAATTTAGGCTAAAAAACCGAAAATAAGAGTGTCATTTATTAAATGCTCATTTAATTGATAAAACAGTTTTTAAAAATAACTAATAGGTTGTAAAAAATGATTTTCATGCCTGGAAATATTTTAAAGTAATTACTTAATATTTTAAAAATATAAGAAGATATTTTTTGGTAAAATAATATAATAATGCATGCATAGGCTATAATTGCAAAATAATTGCAATTGCATCCTAAAAATACAAATGTGGCTATTTGTGTAATAATTGAAACTTAGTACAAATGTAAATGATAAAATTAAGCCACAAAAATTATTATAAAACTATTGGTGATGCAATTAGCGATTGTTTTATAAATAAAATGCTGGGAGAAATTAATTAAAATATTTTTAAAATGCAGAAATTTTATAAAACATACTAATTGATGCCAGTGCATAGTTTTTTGAAAATATTATGGGAAGCATTGGGTATCAACAGCTTTCCCTCTTTACCCGGAAAGGATGAAAGAGTTTTCGGTTAAAGAAATGATGGCCAATTTTGACCGGATGGGGTATTTTGAAAGATAGAGGCCGGACTCTGGTCTTTGAGCTGCTTACATATCCCTGGTTTTACAGGAATCAGGTAGTGTGTTGTTCTGGATCCATTGGCAGGATATACCGATGAAGTCATTACAAGAACGGACATGAGATTTCGGGATAGGTGGTTATGATGAATGGTCGAGTTTGAGATAGTTGAAGGATCTGGAGCGCGGTCGCTCCTGCTGGGATAGCGGTTGCTTACAAATCTCCTGCAGATAAAGATGCTACAAACATGCATTTGTGCGAAAATTTAAACATGATGCAAATTCCCTTTGGACCGTGAAAGTTGTCTTCGGACGGTTAAGGATGACGTCCTCAAACCATGATGTCTTGGGCCATGAATTGTTCGGTTAGGGATTCACAGGCCATGAAATGAGGTTCTCGGGCCATGAAGATGGTGCCTCCGAACCATGACGCCTTTGAATAATGATATGCAAATTTGAGAGATCCTCAAGCCATGGCATGGTGTCTTCCGGCTATGAGGATGATGCCTTTAGACTATGATGCCTTTGGACAGATTGGCGATATTTCGCCCATGAGATACAATAATATGATGTTAACAAGACAAGGCTTAGTCTTGTGAAATGAAGGGCAGAGCTTAGCCCGATAGAAAAGTAAATAGATAGTACCAGAATAGAGTGATATTCATGCAAGGAGGGACAGTGCTTAGTCCCATGCAAATGTGGAGGCAGGGATTAGCCTCATGCAAACATGGAGGCAGGGATTAGCCTCATGCAAATATGGAGGCAGGGATTAGCCTCATGCAAATATAGAGGCAAGGATTAGCCTCGTGCAAATATAGAGGCAAGGATTAGCCTCATGCAAATATGGAGGCAGGGATTAGCCTTGTGCAAACATGGAGGCAGGGATTAGCCTCATGCAATATGGAGGCAAGGATTAGCCTCATGCAAGTATGGAGGCAGGGATTAGCCTCATGCAGATGTGGAGGCAAGGATTAGCCTCATGCAAACATGGAGGCAGGGATTAGCCTCATGCAAGTATGGAGGCAGGGATTATCCTCATACAAATGTGGAGGAAGGGATTAGCGTCATACAGATATGGAGGCAGGGATTAGCCTCATGCAAATATGGAGGCAGGGATTAGCCTCATGCAAATATGGAGGCAGGGATTAGCCTCATGCAAGTTCCGGGACAAGGCTTAGTCCTATGCAAAGAACAAATAGCAAATAAGGGTAGAATGTTTCTTAGCTGGAGATACGTTTAGTGTCCGGTGACCCGTTTGATAGTGATTTTGCTTCTTTTACATATGTTTGCGAATGCTATCGCTACGTCATATGTGCCTGTGCTCAAAGGAAAATTGTAAGCTCCATAAGGGGAGGTTGGTTCGTGCCTTTGTCTGCTGGCCTTGCTATGCTCCGTTTTGGAAGCCTCGTTTGAGTTTCCCTGGGTAACACCTGACTATTACGAAAATAGAGTTTTCAAAAACATGCAATTATTGATAAAATAGAGTTATTTAGAAACATATATTGAAATATCAAGTGATTTTAGATGAACTAGTGACCGTAACACATTTCAAGGACACTGCAGCTTTCTTATGTTAGAATTTTGAGGGTCCTCCTCAAAATTCTGCCCCTGTTTGGTAGATGATCCTTCGGCCGTTTACGGGTAACGAGCCTCATTGAACATTCTTCGGAATTTTGAGAATCCTTCTCAAAATTCTGCCCCAGTTTCTCAACTGCTTTCAGACTGTCTGCCATATGTTGGCGTCGGCTGGACTTGCTCCGGAATTTTGAGGGTCCTCCTCAAAATTCTGCCCCAATTTCTGATCTTAGGGGAAAATGGAAATTTTATTATGATATGACCGAACCCACAGGGCTGCCTACGTATCCCCTCTTAAACGGGAATCAGGTCTAGCGTTACATCAAATGAGGAAATGTAAATAGTCTAAGCATAGTATCTCTTGACTGCATCTGAATTGATTGGTTTTGGCGAGACTTCTCCGTCCATTTCTGCAAGTATGAGCGCTCCTCCTGTTAGCACCATGTGAACCATATAAGGACCTTGCCAGTTAGGAGAGAATTTCCCTTTGGCTTCAACTTGATATGGGAAGATCTTCTTTAACACTAGTTGCCCTGGTGAAAATTTTCTTAGTTTAACTCTTTTATTGAAAGCTCTGGACATTCTGTTCTGATAAAGCTGACCATGACATACTGCGTTCATTCTTTTCCCGTCTATAAGGGCCAATTTCTCATAGCGACTCTTTATCCATTTTGCATCGCTGAGTTCAGCTTCCTGTATGATTCTTAAAGAAGGAATCTCTACCTCGGCTGGGATGATATCTTCGATACCATAAACCAGCATATAGAGAGTTGCCCCGGTGTATGTGCGAACTATAGTGTGGTACCCTAACAGAGCAAAAGGTAGCTTCTCGTGACATTGCTTATGGTTTTCTACCATCTTTTTTAGTATCTTCTTTTTGTTGGCGGCTTCTACGGCTCCATTCATCTGAGGTCTATAGGCTATGGAATTCTTGTGCTTGATTTTGAAAGTTTCACACATGGCTTTCATCAGATCACTGTTGAGATTGGCGGCATTATCAGTGAAAATAGACTCGGGAAATCCAAATCGGTAAACAATACGATCTTTGACAAAGTCAGCGATGACTTTCTTGGTTACAACTTTGTAAGATGCGGCCTCTACCCATTTTGTGAAGTAATCAATGGCTACCAGAATAAACCTGTGCCCGTTTGAAGCGGTGGACTCGATAGGACCGATGACATCCATTCCCAGGCGGCGAATGGCCAAGACGAG
>NW_017674753.1:35001-86007 GCF_001879085.1 Nicotiana attenuata | reverse complement strand
TACCAAATTCCATCACCCGCTTACAAATCATCTCCCTCTCCCACATATCAACCCACCTCACCAAGATATTCCCAACCTACACCCGTCTACCAAGCCTATAATGCCCACTACCAATCACCTCCCGCCCGCCAAAACTTCCCCAGGCCACGCCCTAACTTTGACCGCAAACCTCCCAGGCAATACACCGCCATCGCCGAGCCAATCGACCAGCTATATGAAAGGCTCAAAGCTGCTGCTTACGTCACCCCAATCCCTGCCATAACTCCAGATAATCCTTCCCAGTGGGTCAATCCAAATAAAACTTGTGCATACTATTCCGGCATGAAAGGGCATACCATTGATGAGTGTCGATCTCTAAAAGACAAAATCCAAGCTCTAATTGACAACAAAATCATCGTGGCCAAGGAACCTGCTCCTAACGGTCGCAACAATCCCTTGCCTGATCATAAGGGTGGTGGTGTCAATATGATCGAAGTAGAAGATGATTGGGACCCCAAGGGGTCAATTGGATTAATTGCCGAAGGTGACGAGCCCAAGAAACTAGCCGTCACACTGAATCCAATTGTGGTCCAGATCCAGCCCTCCGGGAATGCTGAGGTAAACATGTCTGTGCCGCTCGAGCTTGAAACACCGTCGTCCAAAAGGACCACGGAGCCAATTGAGGTGGAGTTTGGGTCTCCGAAAGTTCCATTCAAAGTTCTTGTATTGCCACCCAAAACGAGAGTGCCCATTCCTGTAGCGATGTCAGCCGTAACGTCGATCCATACACTGTCCATACCTTGGGATTACACCGCCGAGGCAAGAAGGAAGGGAAAGACTAGGTCCGGAGAAGCAATTGCAGCACAGGGTATGACCAGGACCGGCAGGGTGTATACTCCAGAACATTTGGTTGAATCAAGTAAGCAGGCCTCTGGACGGCCTATTGAAAGTGGGCCCGATGATCTCTGGCGGAAGATACAGGCAAAAGAATACTCAGTTGTCGACCAATTAAACAAAACACCAGCGCAGATCTCCATCCTAGCTCTACTGCAGAGCTCCGAGACACACAAGAACGCTCTGATGAAGATACTAAGCGAGGCGTATGTACCCAGCAACATAACTGGAGGAGAGATGGCAAACATGGTCGGGCAGATATTGGAGAGTCATAAGATCACTTTCCATGAGGATGAGTTGCCCCCTGAAGGTTTAGGACACAACAAAGCGTTGCACATCACTGTGCAATGCGAGGACTATTTCATCACCAGGACTTTGATTGACGGAGGGTCCAGCCTCAACATTTGTCCATTGGTGACCCTCAGAACATTGGGGAAGAGTCTACATGAAATCAAGGATGGGGCTATCAACGTCAAAGCTTTCGATGGTTCCCAAAGGTCCACTATTGGAGAGATCAGTTTATGTCTGCAAATGGGGCCAACTTGGTTCGATGTTGATTTTCAAGTAATAGACATCCCAGCATCCTACAACTTACTACTAGGACGACCTTGGATCCACGCCGCTGGAGCCGTAGCCTCAACCCTGCACCAGGCAGTGAAGTTCGAGTGGAATCACCAAGAGGTGATTATTCATGGTGACGGGAGTAACCCCATATACAGTCGTCAAACCATCCCAGCAATTGAAGGAAGAAGGAAGCTAGGAGGAGAAACTTACCACCACATTGAGCGAGTCAACGCCGTGGACAAAGATAAGTGGTGGGATAACAAGATAGAGAGTATACTAAACTGGAGCGGGTATGAACCTGGCAAGGGGCTCGGCAAGAACCTTCAGGGAATCACCAAGCCTATCAAACTGAAGAAGCATGGCACCACTTTTGGGTTAGGGTACGGTTATACTTGGGAAGAATTCCAGAACTGGTCGCCACTATGGCGCGGCCCTTACTATCCGCTGGAGCACCCTATACCCCGCCTGGAACAGACTTTCCAGCCGGCCGACATCTTATATGGGTCAGAGGAAGATGAAACATTGGCCGCAATGAAGAACCTATTTTTGGAAGATGACAATATGGACTGTCACGTCATTCTCGAGGAGGAAGGGGAGGAAGGCCCTTCCATACAGACAGTGAACCGAGGAGAGCGCCTCAACAATTGGTCCGTCAGAACCACCAAGGCCCGGAGAGCTTCGGGGTAGCAAGGCTGAACAAAGCATTATGCATTATCTTTTACTTTTTCGCTAGTTGATTTCCCTTCAGCATTATCTCTAAATTTTGAAAAGAGCTCCGATGTTCAAAACAATTTTGATGTTTTATCAAAGCATTTCAGTTTCTTATATAAATCTCGCTCTTATTATTTCTTTTCTCTGCCATTTACTTTACTTTACACAGCATTACTATTACTTGTCTTGATGAACCGACGAATGTGACATGCGACGAGGTAACGCAACAAACGGACATAGACTCAGAAGAAGATGAAATACCAGAAGAGGTCGTTAGAGAGGTCGAGGACTTTGAGAATAGACCTAAGTCTAACCTGGACGAGACTGAGGTCGTCAACCTGGGGGATACAGAGAATGTCAAGGAAACGCGCATCAGTGTTCACCTGTCACCGTCAGAAAAGGAGGAGTACATGGAGTTCTTAAAAGAATATGAGGACATATTTGCCTGGTCATATGATGATATGACCGGTCTCAGTACATCCATTGTAGCTCACAAACTGCCAACAGATCCGACATGTCCGCCGGTAAAGCAGAAGCTCAGAAAGTTCAAGCCAGACATGAGTTTGAAAATCAAAGAAGAAGTTGCTAAACAAGTCAAAGCCAAGGTCCTCAGGGTAGTGGAGTACCCGACATGGTTAGCCAACAATGTGCCAGTACCAAAGAAGGACGGGAAGGTCAGAATCTGTGTCGACTACCGGGACCTCAACCGGGCCAGTCCGAAAGATGACTTCCCCTTGCCGAACATACACATCCTGATTGACAACTGCGCCAAGCACGAGCTGCAGTCATTTGTCGATTGTTTTGCCGGATATCATCAGATATGGATGGACGAAGAAGACGCGGAGAAAACAGCTTTCATTACGCCGTGGGGAATGTATTGTTACAAGATGATGCCGTTTGGATTAAAGAATGCTGGGGCCACCTACATGAGGGCCATGACTACTATTTTCCATGACATGATACACAAAGAGATCGAGGTGTACGTAGATGATGTCATCATCAAATCCAGGAAAGCCACTGACCATATGGGAGATTTAAGAAAGTTCTTCAACAGATTGAGAAGGTATAACCTGAAACTGAATCCCGCCAAGTGTGCATTCGGGGTTCCTGCCGGAAAACTGCTTGGGTTCATCGTAAGTCGACGAGGAATAGAACTAGATCCGTCAAAGGTCAAGGCCATCCAAGAATTGCCACCGCCAAAGAACAAGAAGGAGGTTATGAGTTTCTTGGGGAGACTCAACTACATCAGCCGGTTCATAGCCCAGTCCACTGTCATTTGTGAACCAATCTTTAAGATGTTGAAGAAAGACGCCGCCACTAAATGGACCGATGATTGTCAAAAGGCCTTCGACAGAATCAAGGAATACCTGTCAACGCCGCCAGTCCTGGTCCCGCCCGAACCGGGTAGACCACTATTACTCTACCTTGCAGTGCTGGATGGAGCATTCGGCTGTGTTTTAGGACAACATGATGAAACGGGAAAAAAGGAGCAAGCCATCTACTATCTCAGCAAGAAGTTTACCCCGTACGAGGCCCGGTATTCCCTACTAGAACGCACGTGTTGTGCTCTGACTTGGGTAGCTCAGAAGTTGAGGCATTATTTCTGTGCCTACACCACCTATCTCATATCAAGGATGGATCCGCTAAAGTACATCTTTCAGAAGCCCATGCCCATGGGCAAACTGGCCAAATGGCAAATATTGCTGAGTGAGTTTGATATTGTCTACGTGACTCAGAAAGCGATCAAAGGACAGGCACTGGCCGATCATCTTGCCGAAAACCCCGTGGGCGGAGAATACGAGCCTCTAAAGACGTATTTTCCTGACGAGGAGGTCTCTTTCATAGGAGAAGACATTGCAGAATCCTATGATGGCTGGAGAATGTTTTTCGATAGAGCAGCAAACTTTAAGGGAGTTGGCATAGGAGCAGTTCTAGTATCAGAAACAGGTCAGCATTATCCGGTGTCCGCCAAGCTCAGGTTCCCGTGCACCAACAACATGGCCGAGTACGAAGCCTGCATCTTAGGGCTCAAGCTGGCCATTGACATGAACGTTCAGGAGTTACTAGTGATCGGGGATTCAGACTTGCTCATACATCAGGTTCGAGAAGAATGGGCAACCAAGAACTCCAAAATACTCCCATACTTGCATCATGTACAAGAGTTGAGGAAGAGGTTTACAAAGACGGAATTCCGACATGTCCCCAGAATCCAGAATGAGTTCGTCGATGCATTGGCCACTCTATCATCCATGATTCAGCATCCAGATAAGAACTTCATTGATCCCATCCCGGTAAAAATCCAGGATCAACCTGCCTATTGTGCTCATGTCGAGGAAGAGGCAGACGGAAAGCCATGGTTCCATGACATTAAGAAATATTTGTCAACAGGAGAGTACCCAGAACTTGCAAACACTACTCAAAAGCGCACACTGCGGAGATTGTCCAATCACTTCTTTCACAGCGGAGGAATCCTGTATAGGAGGACTCCCGATTTGGGATTACTAAGGTGTGTCGAGGCAAGGGAAGCATCCAGGTTGTTGGAGGAGGTTCACGCAGGGACCTGTGGCCCGCACATGAATGGTTTCGTCTTAGCCAAGAAAATACTCCGAGCTGGTTACTTCTGGATGACCATGGAGACAGAGCATCCAATATGTTTGAAAGTGCCATCGCTGCCAGATTCATGCAGATATGATAAAGGTGCCTCCCAATGAGCTTAATGCAACAAGCTCACCATGGTCGTTCGCCGCTTGGGGGATGGATGTCATTGGACCTATCGAGCCTGCCGCATCAAACGGGCACAGGTTCATACTAGTGGCGATTGATTATTTCACCAAATGGGTTGAAGCAGCATCATATAAGGCGGTAACCAAGAAGGTTGTGACAGACTTCGTTCGCGACCGTATCATTTGCCGGTTCGGCGTCCCAGAGTCTATCATCACTGACAACGATTCCAATCTCAACAGTGATCTGATGAAAGCAATGTGTGAAACCTTCAAGATCAAGCACAAGAATTCTACAGCTTACAGACCTCAGATGAATGGAGCTGTAGAAGCGGCCAATAAGAACATTAAGAAGATACTAAGGAAAATGATAGAGAAACACAAGCAATGGCATGAGAAGTTATCATTCGCTCTACTGGGATACCGTACCACAGTCCGCACATCGACTGGGGCGACACCCTATATGTTGGTTTACGGTACCGAGGCAGTCATCCCAGCCGAGGTAGAGATTCCCTCCCTGAGAATTATGCGAGAAGCAGAACTTGAAGATGCAGAATGGGTAAAGAGTCGCTATGAGCAATTAGCCCTTATAGACGGAAAAAGACTGAATGCAGTTTGCCATGGTCAGCTTTATCAGAATAGAATGACCAGAGCTTTCAACAAAAGAGTCAGGCCGAGACAGTTCGCGCCAGGGCAGTTAGTACTGAAGAAGATTTTTCCGCACCAAGACGAAGCCAAAGGAAAATTTTCTCCCAACTGGCAAGGTCCGTACATGGTTCACCGGGTTCTAACCGGAGGAGCCCTCATACTTGCAGAGATGGACGGAGAAGTTTGGCCGAAGCCGATCAATTCAGATGCAGTGAAACGATACTATGTGTAACTACTATTGATTCCTTTATGATGTAATTTGAACTATGCCTGACCTGATTCCCGTTTAAGAGGGGATACGTAGGCAGCCCTATGGGTTCGGTCACAATTCAATAAAATTTCCATTTTTCCCCGATATTGGAAACTGGGGCAGAATTTTGAGGAGGACCCTCAAAATTCCGAAGTTGACTTTCACCATCCACCGCGCGCAGCCGTCAGAGGCACTGGCCCAGTAAACTGGGGCAGAATTTTGAGGAGGACCCTCAAAATTCCGGAGCAAAAGAGGTTGCAATATCTTGAACCGTGTCGCAGTCGTCGGTTCATCTAAAATCGTTTTATCTATTATGTATTTACATCATATTTTATTATTTTTCTAAATCATTCATGAATACTATCAGAACAGCTTTGTCAGCAACGCTACCCCAATGAAAGCAAGAGCCGAGTAGGACGAGCGCAGTCCGCGGGAAGACGAACTAACCTTCCCCCTTGACAAAACTCACAATCTTTCTTTGAATGCAGGTACCCCGAGACATAAAATCATCGGATACAGTTACAAACTCATACTTTTCAGGAATACAACTCCCAGAATTATCACCTATTTTCAAGTGCTACTCGCACGCAACATCCCCAGCAGCCACAATGACAATCAACTAGCAGCTATCGTCTCTCAGCTAAGAAATTTTGTCACTCTTCACCTCTATTTTCGCACAATGCATAAGGCTACCTTTCTGCCTTCCGAGACTAAGCACTTTCTCCATCCTGCATCTCCTTGCATTGCATAAGCCTACCTTTTTGCCTTCCGAGACTAAGCACTGTCTCCATCCTGCATCTCCTTGCATTGCATAAGGCTACCTTTCTGCCTTCCGAGACTAAGCACTGTCTCCATCCTGCATTTTTCTTGCATTTCATAAGGCTACCTTTCTGCCTTCCGGGTTAAGCACTGTCTCCATCCTGCATCTCCTTGCATTGCATAAGGCTACCTTTCTGCCTTCCGAGACTAAGCACTGTCTCCATCCTGCATCTCCTTGTATTGATAAGGCTACCTTTCTTCCTTCCGAGACTAAGCACTATCTCCATCCTGCATCTCCTTGCATTGCATAAGGCTACCTTTCTGCCTTCCGAGACTAAGCACTGTCTCTATCCTGCATCTCTTTGCATTGCATAAGGCTACCTTTCTGCCTTCCGAGACTAAGCACTGTCTCCATCCTGCATCTCCTTGCATTGCATAAGGCTACCTTTCTGCCTTCCGAGACTAAGCACTGTCTCCATCCTGCATCTCCTTGCATTGCATAAGGCTACCTTTCTGCCTTCCGAGGTTAAGCACTACCTCCATCCTGCATTCCCTTGCATTGCATATGGGCTACCTTTCTGCCTTCCGAGACTAAGCACTATCTCCATCCTGCATCTCCTTACATTGCATAAGGCTAACTTTCTGCCTTCCGAGGTTAAGCACTACCTCCATCCTGCATGGCTGAAATATCGCCACCTCTTATTTGCATCGGCTGAAAGATCGCCAACTCTATTTAAATCTTTACATCGGCTGAAATACCGCCATTTATGCTTTTCATCGGCTGAAATATCGCCAACTGCATTTAAATCTCTATATCGGCTGAAAGATTGCCAGTTTATATTTAATCATTGTCGGCTGAAAGATCGCCAACTCTATTTAAATATTTACATCGGCTGAAATACCGCCATTTATGCTTTTCATCAGCTGAAATATCGCCAACTGCATTTAAATCTCTATATCGGCTGAGAGATCGCCAGTTTATATTTAATCATTGTCGGCTGAAATATCGCCAACTTTATTTTAATCCTTGTCGGCTGAAATATGGCCATTTATATTTATGCCTTACATCGGCTGAAATATCGCCAAATCCTGCATTTCATGGGCTGAAATATTGCCAAATTGTCCAAAGGCGTCATTGTTCGTAGGCACCATTTTCATAGCCCGAGAACGCCATGCCATGGCCCGAGGACCCCGCTTTATATTCTGCACATCATTATTTAAAGGCATCATGGTTCGGAGGCACCATCATCATAGCCCAAGAACATAATTTCATAGCCTGCGAATCCTTTATTATGCGCTTCATGGCCCAGGACATCATGGTCTGAGGACTTCATCCTAACCGCCCAAAGACAACATTCATGGTCCAATGGGAACTTGCATCACGTTTAAATTCTGCACGATATGCTTGTATTACTCACTTGCAGGTACATCAGTTGGCATCGGCCATTGCTGCAGGAGCGATCTCGCTCCGGTTCTCGCAGCCCATCAATCCTGACCATCCTTCCCAACCCAGATATTGCGTCCGTCCTTTTCAAAAACCTCCATCGGCATACTCCGTCGATGTGTCCTGAACTACATATGACTTGATTCCATTAAGACCAGGGATATGTAGGCAGCTCAAAAACTAGAGCTCGGTCAAAACCTTTGTAAGTCGTCTCTCTCGGTCAAAATTGGTCATCATATCTTTACCCGACAACTCTTTCATCCTTCCCGGGTAAAGAGGAGCAGTTGTTGATACCCAATTTTTCCCTATGTATTTATATATACTCAAAATATTCTCAAAATAGTATGTACATGCATATATAAGCATGCCAAGGAGTTTTGGTATTTTTCCCTAATTTTTTAAAGATCTTAAAATCAATTTGTTGTCTATTTTAATAGTACAAAATTCAATAATTATTCCCAAACTAGCATTTTGGTGAATAATTTATTTCATTCTTATATTTACACTAAGATATAATTAAAGTAATTTTTTCCGTATTTTTATACATTTGTTTGGTATTTTTTTTAGCTAAATTGCATACAATTGCAATTATGGCCTATTTTACAATTAACAGCATTTTATAATCATAAAATCACTTTTAGTATTTTTACATTAATATTTATATGTTATTAATTAGTTCAGTACCTGTAATTTATTTTTAAAGCATTTCTTACTATTTTTATAAAATAATAAAAGGGGAAAATTGGCTATTTAACAAACAGCCCTTATTATTTCAATTATAGCCAATTTAGCCCCATCCCCATCAGATTTTTAATTAAACCCAAATGGCCCAATAACCCGTTTAAACCAGCCCGACCCAACCCCCCTTTGATCTGAACCGTTGATCTTTGAGATCAACGGCCTCAATTCGCCCTTCCTTAATTAAACCTAATGACTACCCCTAATTCCCTCATTTTCATTTCAGTAGCCGCCCATGAACACCCTCCCCCTCTCAAACTCTCTCGAGTGTTCTTGAAACCCTAATCCCCTTCCCCCATTTTCGACCTCTAACTCACCAGAACCCATGGCCTCTCAGGCCATGGATGAGCTATGCTCACCTCCTATCGCTCCTATGTGCTTGGTACTCGAAGGTTCGAGGCTAGACCTCAAAGGTCTCCACCTAGACCTCCGCCGACTTGAGGTTCCCGGCCATCTCCGGCCTGGCTCCGGCACATCTTAGCCTCCTGAGCCTGTTTCCAGTCTCATCGGACTTAGATCGGACGTTTTCGAAGCCTTTCTCATTCTAGGGTTCATCTGAAAACCCTAACTATCGAGGTTCTTCTCCGGTTATCTCCACTTCTGTGTGTATTCATGCTTTATCTTGAGTTTTCAAGTGGTTTCCCCAATTTTTCTTTTTAAAATCTTACTTTCAAAGTCCCCTCTTTTCTGGTTTAGGGCTTTCCGAAAATGCTTCAGTGTTTTCCGACTTTTCTTCTTCCTTTCTTATGTGTGTTTTATATTCTTATGTGTTTTCATATATACATGTTCTTCTACCATGTTTTCTGTATTTTGTTCTTCTCTCTACTATGTTTTCACATGCTATGTTTATATGCCATGTTTCTATGCTATGTCTCACATACTATGTCCTGCTACTTGCCTTCCACTATAACTTGATATGATTCGTCTACTGCATTTTTCAACCATGTTCATTAAGTGTTCCTACTATGCCTGCTTAAGCGTATTTGCCTCTACTGTCTCTTCTACTCTCATTGTGTTTCAAATTAATTCCCTTACTCTATTTTACATTAAACTTTCTACTGTATCTGCTTGTTTCTCTTCTTTGCATTTGGTTCAAGTCGAAAACCCTAGGATTTGGGGTTTTTTGACGAGTGTGGTCTTGTATGTTTGGACTAGGGTTCCATTCGAGCCCTGGACTCTCTCAAATTCACTTTGGATCCATATAATAAGTTTGAATCCTTTTGTATATGAACTCTTCTGATTAGCATGACAACCCCTTTTATATGTGTTAAAATCTTTCTTCAAAAGGTTTTCCAATTTGTGTTCGAATCAGAATCCTTTTTTTGGGGTTAATTGATTGCTACTGATTCTTCTTAAGTGAAGCCTCCCTTCACCTTTTTCTGACTTGGTTCATTCACATAAAATTTTCGACCCTTGATTGCTTGGCTGTCAACTGATTTCTTTTCCTTAATTTGCATGACCGTGTACTGTCAAAAGCCTTCCTTAAATAACTATTATGTATTTACCCTTCTTGCATTACTTTGAAAAGTGTTTAATTAACTCCTTTCCTTATTTACTTTGCCTGTTTGAAATCAAAATCCCTTAATTAAAGGGAAACCTTGTGTGATTGATTTTCAAGCTATTTTCTTACCTATTTCTGCTTCTCTTCTGCATTATAAATACATGACACAATTTTTTTAAACACACACACGATTTTTAATCATCACAACTCTCTTCTAAAAGCTTACACTCTTGCTTCTTGATTGCAACTTGGCTTCCCTGAGTCTACTGTTTCTCCCTACTTGCTTGTTTCTGAAAACTGGTATGCCCTTTCATTTAAACTTCGGAAAAGGGCCAAAACTATCCCTATCGTTTGATAAATGGTTTATAAATACCCTCCGTCCATCTATCCGTTCAAAAAAATACACTCCGTCCATCTATCCGTTCAAAAAAACTGATGGAGTGTGTTTATTTGAACGGATAGATGGACGGAGGGTATTTATAAACCATTTAGCAAACGATAGGGATTTTTGACCAAGAATCAAATATGGGTCTTATTTTTACCCATTTACCTGGTCCAACCCTATTTATTTGACCCGCCTAATTATTTTCTTTCTTTTTCTTTGCTTTTTTTTCCTCTCTTTTTCCTTATCACCCAGCACACCCACTCTCATCTCACAAAGAATTTTTAGCATTTCTTTGTTGAAACAAATCTTTCTTTGTGTTTGAAAATATGAGTTTGGCTTTCACTTCATCTGCAATTCATGGCTCTTTGTCCTCCTCTTCTTCTTCTTATGAACATCCCAAAGGTAACCCTTTACTTTTTTTTACCTTTTATAGATTCAATCTTTATCCTAGAATATGGTAACCCTTTCACTTTTCAAGCTTTTTAGCACCTTGATTTCAATTTTCTTGTGCGCTTGTATCATTTATATGTAGTTGTTTTTTCTCTGTTATTTCGTGGCTCTTTTGCCTTCTTATGAACAATCCAAAGATTTCCATTACTTGTCCCTTTCAAAGTTTCAATATTTCTCCTAGATTTGATTGATATATTTGGACAATTTTAGCATTTGGGCTCAATTTTTTTGTTTCAGATTTTTGGTTTTTTTTGATCCTTGTCTTCTTACTTAACAACCCAAATGTATCTGTTGATTTTCCATTTAAGAGTTTCAATACTTATCCCGAGTTTGATTGGAGAAATTTCAGAATCTGGTTTGAATTTCGGGTTATTTGATTTTGGGATTTATCTATTCTTTAATTAATTTATTATTGTGTGTATGCAGTGTCCCAATTGGAGAAGAAGAAAGGGGGAGATCAGATGAGTGAGAATGGGTGTGATAGATACTACCCATTTTTGTAATGGGTCAGATAGGGTAAATGGGTTGAATATATCATTTTTTTGATCTCAGGTCAAAAGATTGCACGTGACCCAATCTTAAAATCCCTTCGTTTGCTTAAATGGTTTATAAATACCCTCCGTCCATCTATCGTTCAAAAAAACACACATCCATCAATTCTGCGTTATCAGTCGCCGGGTACTTTTGTTAATAGATTAACTTCGTGTGTTTTTTTGAACGGATATGGACGGAGGGATTTATAACCATTACTACAAACGATAGGGATAGTTTTGGCCCTTTTCCGTTTAAACTTTTGCCCCATCCCTATATGTTTATTCTATAGTTTCATTCTTCTGTGTGGTTTGCTGTTCATGCTTCGTAGCTTATGCTGGAGTATTTTGTCTTTCTTGCCTTCTGCTTTCATATGAATCCCTACCCTAACCCCTTTATGTGTTGAGTTGAAACCTTGGCCATGACAGTATCCCAAT
The DNA here is from genome assembly GCF_001879085.1 of Nicotiana attenuata. NCBI lineage: Eukaryota > Viridiplantae > Streptophyta > Magnoliopsida > Solanales > Solanaceae > Nicotiana > Nicotiana attenuata. Next base: position 73,996 of record NW_017674753.1, on the reverse strand, counting down.
TACTGTCCAGGCCATGGTTTGACCTTCAATAGGTTCTTGACTCTCCAATGTTTTGGCTAGTGGGCTGGTCAGGGGTTGCAGCATTTTATGTTGCTGGGCCATGACCACCAGCCTGCCTTGGCATCCCTTATATCCCTTATTGCACTTACACTTGTTTCTAGACTCTAAGTTCTGCCCCCTCCAATGAGCCTTTGCCATGGGACCTTGAGTTCCTTGAACTTGACATTGGAGGCTGGCCCTTCTACACTGCACTTTTATTTAGTTCTATAATGATATCTGGGTGTGAGCATTGCCTGGAGTCTTGAAACTCCTTTGGACTTTGACACATCCCGGATAAGAGAAAGGTTTGGAACCTGATCCTGGCAGTTAGGCTCATATCATATTATTAGACCTTGGGTTTGAATTAAGCTCCTTGGATGCCAGCCTTAAGAGTTCTGATTGTAATTTATTTCCCGTTTTCGATTCATCTTGGTCTGTAATAAAATTTTGTAACTAACCTATGGGGTGATTAGTGAAAAGGGAAAGGGTAACCATGTATCGACAAAGAGAGGTAGATATCATGCTCATAGGGAATTACCGCAATCTATTACTCATGTATCTTGCCTACAACTTTGCACATTGCATATCACATGTAGATACCATGGTTCTATAGGTTATGGCATCCACATAGATATCATGTCTAGTAAGGTTTCTGCACTTCTATTCATGTCCATAGGGTTTCTGCACTTCTGCACATATAGATACCATGTCTATAGGTTTACACATCCATATAGATACCTGTCTATAGGAATTTTGCATCTCGATATGGATTAGCACGTCTATAAGTAACCAGAAATCCGGACTCTACGCATGTATTGGTCACTAGGCAAACCTATTTATAGGATTAAAAAACTAACAGTATTCAGATACCATGCCTATAGGATTTTCTGCGCTCTTGCTACGCCTTTTAAAAGTGTTTAAATAACTACGGCAGGAAAGCATGCCATATAGGAACTATCAATCAAATCTGAATCACTCGTTTTAAGATTAGCTCTAATTATAGAACTCGCACCATTTCTGTTAAAACTGGCAACTTTTCTTAATCAGTTTGTTTCTTTATTCCTGAAACAGTAGATTGCTATGGCCTATAGGTCATTCACGTAGGCAAACAAGTATTGTAGTTAATTAATTGCACTGTCTTTGATAAGTGCAGCCGAGCGAGCCTAATGCGAACTTCTTGACTGAAAATATGTAATGAAACCAGCCTGCCTAACGTTAAGCATAATTTTGACCTAATCAGTACATGTAAGACATGCTAAGCTACATGATTTTCTGTGATTAAAGGAGGTTTATCTGAGCCTTAATTGTTTTGTGCTCCCATAACTGCTTTCATGTGTTTTGCTTGACGCCTTAGTATTTTAACCTTTTTTTAAACCTCTGAAAAGCCAAGCTTCCTCCCTTTAGGATTAGTAGTGCTAAAAGCCTCCAAGACTGATAGGTGGGACGGGTAATAGCATGCAATATGTAAACGAGACTATTTCGCGCTTAATACCTTAACGGGATGGGAAGGGTAGACATGGAGATGATGATCACACGATAACACTACGCGTAAGATTGATTATCGCTGTTGTGTGGATGATCCATGTGATTTATAAACCTAGGACCCCTTTCCTTATACAACTTTTTTTAATATCAATAAAATCCTGTCTTTTCAACTACTCAAAACTCCTCCTTAATTTTACTGCATTATTCCTTTTCTTCCAAATTTTCTTCTTTGTTTATTCAATGTATTGATTTATCTTCTGTGTTTAGTCCCCCCTTTAAACAAATTGTAGATCATCTAGACCTTGATTACACATACTTGTCACGTATCTATTTGCAACCCTTATGTGTAAAATCATTTGTGTATCTATTTGCATTAAAGTCACAACATAGCATGGTCGGGAACCATACTAGTGGATCTTGAGGGGTGCCTAACACCTTCCCCTTGAGATAATTTCTAGCCCTTACCCGAACTCTGGTTTTCCAACTCAAAAACCCTTAGTGTCCTAATGCACTTAATCATTAGGTGGCGACTCTTCAAATCCAAAAACCCAATTTCCAAACGGGAGTAGAGTTGTCTTCCCAGATGTCGTAAACCCAATTTCGCGAGAAAAAGGGGGCGTCGACAATACCAGTCGAAAATCAGGGTTGAGGACGACCAGTTAGGGGCCCCCTCGGGCTCGGTATACCCAAGCAGGCTTTTGGTAAAGGAGCCAAAACAAAACAAAGAAAGATATCAGCCATACATCGAAGACCGGAGGAACGCCCCAAGGCGTAACCCACCTGGAAGCGATCGAAGGATAGACCGAGGACAAAATCCTCGGGGACTCATCAACAGAGCCGGGTTCGATAGGAATGCAGGATTAATGGAGGCACCTCGCTTGACAGAATACACCTTCAGCGTTGATATATCGGACATCATTTTCGCCATCAGCAAAATCGGAGATGCCAATTGGCCCAAGCCTGTGCAGTCGGATCCTTCGCAAAGGAATCATAACTTAATGTGTGAGTTTCACAACACACATGGCCACAGGATCGAGGATTGCCACCAGCTTTGAGAAGAAGTTGCGAGGTACTCAACAAAGGTCATCTCCGAGAATTCCTAAGCTACCGGGCCAAAAATCAGTTCCGGGAAAGAGAGGCAGCCAAGAAGAACGAAACGAATGAGCCGCATCATGTTATCCACATGATCTTGGGAAGTATCAATGCTCCACAGGAACCCGTGATGAGAAGGACGAAAATATCCATCACTAGAGAAAAGCGAACCCGGGGTGACATACCCAAAGACGCCCTCACATTCAGCGAAGAGGACACTGAGACCTTGTCTCAACCTCACAATGACGCACTGGTAATCTCTTTCCTCGTAAATACATTTCAAATAAAACGTGTACTCGTGGATCCAGGTAGCTCGGCCAACATTATCAGGTCGAGGGTAATAGAGCAGCTCAGACTGCTTAACCGAATCGTGCCTACCACTCGAGTCCTCAACGGATTCAACATGGTGAGTGAAACAACGAAAGGAGAAATCACCCTCCCAGTCAACGTTGTCGGCATAACCCAAAACGTCAAATTCCATGTCATTGAAGGAGCCATGAGGTACAACGCCTTGTTCGGGAGGCCGTGGATACACTACATGAGAGCAGTACCGTCCACCCTCCACCAAATGATGAAATTCCCGACAAAGGATGGGATTAAAACCGTCTACGGGGAATAGCATGCAGCAAGGGAAATGTTCGCGGTGCACGATATGGCACCGGCACCAATACCCCCACTCACAAAAGAGCCAATGTGCAATCAAACTACGTCTTCGATTAAGCCTGATTAAACAAAGCAAAGGACCGTACCGCGTCCTCATAACAAGCGATTAGGACATATCGGACCTCAAAGCATCGTCGGCACATCCCACACTAAGGTATAACCCTCTCCCTTTTTATTTTATATTTCACACTAACCCTTATGCAGGCGCCCGACTGGAGCAGTCGAGACGCTAACCCAGCTCGAAGACCTTAAGGTTTTAAATCATCCATTGCACTCTTTTCCTTTGGTCGAGTTTTTATCCCGGAAAGGGTTTTACCGGCAAGGTTTTTAATGAGGCAACATCTACATGGTACCTAAGGAAGACTCAACAAGTATTCAAGGCTTCTTTTGTAATCAACCTCAAACACTGGGGGGCATCCCACCGGAAGGTCATCTACTCAAAAAATCCAAGAAACGCCAAATGGGGTCCCAATAGGAAAATGATGTACCGGGCCAAACGGTCGAATGAACCGTGTCTGTATAGCCGGACCCCCAACAGCGAAAACATGTATACTTGTACCAAGTAATCGAAGAATACCTTTATTCAAGGCATCTCACACTCCAAAAGAAACTCAGCATTTTCACAAAAATGACTCCTCCGTCGAAAACGACGCGAACACTCAGGGACTGGTGTCAACAATTCAACACATGAGCGACCCCCGGGTCGGAGCTCCAAACTCATAAGCCCTCAACGAGGCAACATCAAAATCACGAAATGGCTCCAAAGCCACAAAACGCCCCGAACACTCGGGGACTGGCGTTGAAAACTCAAAGCCACATGAGACTCTGGAATCGTAAGCCCTCGAATGAGGCAGCACCAAGTTTGCAAGTATCGGCTCCCGAGCCGAGAAATCCTCGATAAGCTCGGGAACTGCCGTCAAATCGTCATCTCCATCGCAATGGCTCCCGAGCTAAGAGATCCTCGATTACTCGGGGACTGTCGCCAGTCGCCACCTATCAAAAACCCAAGGCCATAAGACCCCGAGCGAGCAGACTCAGTCTCGCAAGACCTACGAAAGGCAACAACAGCATCTGTAAGACCTCAATCAAGGTATGAACCACACTTCTACCAAGTGGAAATCTCTGTAAGACCTCAAGCAAGGCATGAACCATACTTGTACCAAGTATCTAAAAACTGTAAGACCTCAAAGGCATGAAAATTTTGTAAGACCTTGCTAAAGGCATAAACCCGATCTCAAAGTTTAGGCTATATATCGAACTTGTAAGACACCTAAAAGGCATACCCTCGATACAGACGCCCAAATTACTTCACTCGGGATCCAAAATGGCTCCGACCAAGCACAAATTACGGTCATATGGCTGTACTAGCCAAACTAACACGACTCGGGGATGCCCGACCGTCGCTATAAAATCACAAGCATTCAATTACTTCGAATCTACTTCGAAAAGAACCGGTTAAACAGGCTACCCTCGACATAGGCAAAAGAGCTTCGACCATGTCAGCTCCAAATCATAGGCTTCGAGATACTCAGCCCCCGAGCCAAACCTCCAGAGGTGCTCGATCATCGCCACATAACGACTCGTAATCGAGGTTCTTCTCGAACCGTGGAAGAGTCAAGCAAAAACTATTTCAAAAGTCCTTAACGAGGAAAAACCAAAGCCGATAAAAGGTCGCTTCGACCCAAGGCGTATGAGCCATTGTCGCCAGCCCACATAAAAGGTCGCTTCGACCCAAAGCGTAAGAGCTCAAACACCAGCTTACACTAAAAGATCACTTCGACCCAAGGTGTAAGAGCCATTGTCGCCAGCCCATATAAACGGTCGTACCGACCCAAAGCGTAAGAGCCATTGTTGCCAGCTTTAAATACGAAAACTTGATGGTCGAATGAGCTCGAGTTGAAACCCGACTCGGAGACTGAACCCAAGAGAATTAACTAAAAATGACCAAGAACAAAAGCGTAAGAGCTCAAACGCCAGCTTACATTAAAAGGTCGGTTCGACCCAAGGCATAAGAGCCATTGTCGCCAGCCCGCACAAATACAAAACTTGAGGGTCAAAAGAGCTCGAGTCAAAACCCGACTCAGAGGCTAAACCCAAAACAGTTGATCAAAACATGCCTAAAAACTAAAGCATAAGAGCTCAAATGCTAGCTTATACTAAAGGCTCACATCGGCCAAATACATAAAGGCTTACGGACCAGCCTAATGAGCCTCAGGGCCATATCGGGAATCTATGGATTCCTATCGACTCAAAGACCAGTTCACCTTGCCAAATTCAAGACAGAAAGAGATACAAAAGAAGATAAGCCGCAAGGTTTTCTTTTGTACATACACGCGAAAAAACGCAATCTCCATCTACAAACATGCTTCGAAAATGTTACATACAGATGGTAAAATCTACGCCCTTTGGGAGCTACGGCCTGTCGGCCTCATCTTCGCTTTTCAGTGTCGGACAAGAGCAACCGAGCATCACGTTTGTCCGCCCTCACTCGTGCCAACTCTTCTGAGAGGACAAAACCCCTAGCACGGATCTCTTCGAGAACCATTCTTCGAGACTTGCAACGAGCATACTCTTTGATCCTATCTTCGCGGCCGAGGATCCTCCTCAGCTCAGCTTGAGCATCAACAGCGTCCTTTGAATAGATCGTCATCTCCTAGTCGGCCTTAGTTCGGCTCATTGCGGCTTCAGCCCGGGCATCAACAATCTCAGCCTTGACGTTCGAAAGCTCGGACTCGAGCTTCGTAATCACATCTGTTTGAACTAAAGCTTTGCCATAGACTAAGCGAAGTTGAACCTCAAGGTCAGAGGCTTTGCCCAGAGCATCCTCCTCCACCGAAGCCTGAGCATTCGCCTGAGCCTATAACTCATCGTACTCGCGCTTGGTTCGGCCAACTTTGCTCTGAAGGCGCTCCACATCCTCCGTCTTCTTCTGCAACTGAAATAAATAAAACATTAGCCTCCAGAGCTAGAAGAAAGAACACACGCTCGATCGGAACAAAAACCACTTACTCCTTCAAATAACTTTCATAATTCAAGCTCCGACTCGCCACATACTGTTAATATGCCAGCTCATTTTCCTTTTCTTTGCAAAAGCACCTAAGAGATTTCTCCTCGTCCAAAGCTTTCTGAAGCCCAGACTCATGACGAAACAGCTCGGACTTAAGATTATCAAAAGCCTGCAAAGGAAAACACGATAAGGAAGAAAGGGCACGAAACTCAGAAAACCTGTGCCAAAACTCACCGCATAGTGAAGCCGCTGGGCTTCCTCGAAGGTCGAGCACACATCTGTTAGCCTGGCTTCCCCGGCTCCGAAAAAATTGACCCCGATCGAGGCACGGTCGCTTGGCACATATGACCATAGGTTTCGAGCACCCCTCGAAGTACCTCCGACAGAAAAAGAGGTCGACAGCGGAGGAGAAATCGCCTTTCCAAAGTCAGAAACCACGGGCGCAGTTGGCTCAGTTGACACTTCCACTCCAGGCCCTCGGTCCAAGTTCGCCTCACTTTGAGAATCGTCCCCATGCAAAGGTATCCCTTGCTTATTGCTATCATTTTTAGATCAGAAGCTATCAACCCTTCCCCCTCTCCAAAGGAGCGCGGCTTCGCCTCGGAAGGCTCTCCAATGCCTGCAACGACAAGATTAATACGCAGAAAGGGAGAATGCCTCTCCAAATGAAGGAAGGGAAAGGAAAATAGCACAACACGCACCGTGATGTTTTGCTTCTCATCTGCCCCAGGACAAAGCTCGCCACTTGCGCTCATCACAAGTCGAGTGGGTCGCCAGTTTCCGAACCCAATCCGGCAAATCTGAACGTCGCCTATCACCTATGAAACCGCTGCAGAAAAAGAAATGAAGGCGCGATTACGAAACCCACTTCCTCCATAAACAAAACCAAGAAGGCACGAAGTCTACCACTTACGTGTGTAATTTCATTCCTCAGGAAATGGCATAAACTCCGCAGGGATAATGTCAATAGTCCGGACTCGAACGAATCCACTCATCCGCTCCCGATCTCCATCTTCCTCGTCATCTACATTGAAGGGCGTGGCCGACCAGCATTGCAAGGTTAGCAGACCTCGATGGTGAAAGGGCCGGTACACCCTAATAAGATGACTGAGCGTGAATTCAAGACTCGCCTTCTCCGCAAACAATCTCATCATCAACACTATTTGTTAAAATGACGGGTGGATCTGCGCCAAGGTAACTAGATACTTTAAACAGAAGTCAAGCACAACCCTATCAAGGGGGCCCAGTGTGAAAGTATACGTGTACGCGTTCAAGAATCCATCGGCACAATCCGTAATGCCCTCATCCAAGGAAAGTATCTGTAACACTACTTTCTCCCCCCAACCGCAGTCTTTTCTCACTAACCCAAGATGCTCTTCTCAAAGAAGTAATCTTAAAGGTATACTCTCGTTGGTCCCGAATACCGGAGGCAGATCTCTCCCCTCTCTGCCCGACAGACCCCGATGTAACAGTCATGGCGATGGAAAACTCAAAGAACTAAAGAAGGAACCTGCGCAAGTACGTTAGTACTGAAGTAATGAAAGGCTTAACGCAGAAAAAGAAAGGTAACTACTTAAAATGGTGGGATCTCCAAAGGAGCAGAAGCGACCCTATATATAGAAAATCGGCGACGATCCGCCTGCCTCAAAAGCCGATCAAAAACACTGACCGATGTCACTTCGGAAAGCTACGCTGGCGAGATCGCCTCGATAGCTTTGCAGCCATATCGTACATTAGGCGACGCCGTCCTCGTACCACTACAAGTCCCGAGGTGGTACCCGACCTCGAGGACCTCCACCAAAGGAAAGTTAGGCTCTAGGAAGCCAACGGCATCACCATAAGTCCCGAGGTGGTACCCGATCTCGATGTCCTCCATCAAAAAGAAGTTAGGCGCTAAGAAGCCAACGGCCTCACCAGTCCCGAGGTGGCACCCGACCTCAAGGACCTCCATCAAAAATAAGTTAGGCTCCAAGAGGCCAACATAATCATCGCCTGTCCCGAGGTGGTACCCGACCTCGAGGACCTCCATCAAAATAAGCTAGGCTCTAAGAAGCCAACGACTTCGCCGCAAGTCCCGAGGTGGTACCCAACCTCAAGGACCTCCATCAAAGGGAAATTAGGCTCCAAGGAAACAAGCATTTAAGCTCCACCCATGTGGGCTTGATCACGGGGTACCACCTAAGTTCAGGTAAAACCTCGTTCTCGATCTACCTGCAGCGCCTTAAGGCTATTTACAATAAGATCAAAACAAACATCCAGATGGCCCGAGTCTGAGTAAACTCCACTCGGGGACAGTTCTCGAAAGTCCAAAGATAGCCTCTATTCTCGGGTTCCGAGCGAATTCCCCCTCGATGATTATTGTAAGGCCTTAAGGCTGTTCTCAAAAGTCTAAAGGTTCGAAATGTTACCTCCATTCAACCCGAAGTAAGGATCCCGATGACTAGAGTTTATCGGTCCAATCCAGGCTTGGTCCGAGGAAAGGCAAAGGGTTGCACGGGGAGCCGTATTAATCAATCAAAGGTCAGAGAAATATACTTCAACCTGAGCTCAATATCGACATCGACCGGTGGGATCATGCATTCAGAGTTTCCATACGCGCGAGTAAAAGGTCATAGAAAACATCAGACAAAAAATTGGGGGAAACATCTGTGTATTCATAAACACTTTATTACAAAAGCCCACAATGGGTTCGTACACAGAAACAAAGAGGCGAAGGGGTACACATATAGTAAAAGACAAGTCCATGGGATGTCCCGGTTTTCGTGAAGGCTTACGTCATAAGTATGATATCATCAATGTGAAATCATCACGGGACTATCAAAATCGTTTCTTATCGCTCCTCTCTAAGAAACACGGGGACTATCTGTATACGGTGAAATCGGAGGGTCCAATTCCCCGTCATCGAGATACCTCAAAAAATCATCTCAAAGCCTCGAGGGTACAAGGTTATGGTCGAGTTTCCTCCCTCAAGGTTCGTCGACGCTCGACCTTAGGACGATGTTGACCACGGCTATGGTAGAAATGGGGAGTTTTCAAGGCACACGGCTAGGGCTGACAAAGTCTATTAGGCTATTCTGAACCCAAATCAGGGTGTCATTCAGCTGTCCCATCCCCATATCTATGTAATTAATGTATTTTGTACTATGCTAGGATTTCCCTCCTATATATAGGGAGTACTTGTCATTTTGTAAAAATTTGTTGCTTCAGCTGCTCCACACAAAATATACAAGAACATTCTCTCTGCTTTCTAACATATTCGCTGTATATTACTGCTTCCATTTATTATCTTCATTATTGTTCATCATTTATTGCTTATCATTGGCCATAAAGAACCTTCTTAGATTTTATTATAACTGTTAGTCATACTTCGATCACCTTCGATAGCTCACAGTCAAGCCCCAAAATCGGCCTCGAGGCCCCCGAATCGACTAGCTCGAGGCCCCAATTGTGTTCTTAACTCTTATTTCGTTTCTAAGTCTCACGCATAGCATCAACTGCTAAACAACTAGCATAAAAATAGATCACGTATTTTTAGAGTCCCATAATCAAATTTAATTGTTATTATCATTTTCACGGTAAACATTTATCATATAAATTTATCAATTGTTCTGGCATTTAGTGCACAACTAATACTTTTCCATTTTTATTAATTATTTTATAAAATTATTTCTTGCTAAATGTTGGGTATTTAATAATAGCCCAAACTTTACCTATTTTTCGGACCTAAACTACCCAAACCCCAGCCCAATAACACCTAGGCCCAATCCTACCCGTCCAAACCGACCCAGACCCCTTAAATAACAGCCGTTGATAAAAAATGATCAACGGCTCATAACCCTTGATAAAAAATGATCAAGGGATCACAAACCTTAACCCCTCTTCTCTTATAACCCGACCACCCAAACCCTAGAGATATTCTCTCATCCGCTGCCTTTGAACTCCCTCAAACCCTCTCTTTCCTTTGTCAAACCCTAGCCGTCGTCACCCTTAATCTTCTCCGATTCCGGTTCAAATATGGAATCAATCCATGATTCACTTACCTATTTCGTAATACTCTATCATTATATGCATGATTTTGGCATCACTTAGTTCTTGCCCTATTTTTGGCAAGAATTACCTCTAAAGAACGGACCAATTCACTTTGATTCCATGAAGATCTAAACGATCTTCCGTCTCTATACATGATATATTGAACGATCCCTTGTATTTTGGTCTGATTCAAGGCGTCAGTCTCAACTAGGGTTTGAGATTTTCCCCTATTCTTTGCTGGTTTTTGATTGATAATCTTTTCTTTCTTGTGTTTGACTGATATTTTCCTTATTTTTGTTTGACCCACCACGTTTCCCTTATTTTTACTTTATTTCGCCTGAAATTTGACTCTAATTGATCTTTGTATGATATTTTCCTTATCCTCTATTGTATTCTCTTATTTTTAGTGTTGTGTGCGTGATTATGTTCTCTTATTCTCTTTTAATTTATTGAACTCCCTTGTTTTATGTATTATTCTCCCTAAAATTGATTCTGATTGATTCTAGTATATCTTTCCATGTTTGTGTTCTAATAATTTGTTTCCATGTTTACTTGTTTGATTTCTACTATATAAACCCCTCTCAGAAGAGGTTTGAGACCCAAGACATGGACGACTGTTTTCCCACTACTCTCTCGTTCACTCACTCCTACTTCCAAACTCTCTGAAATTATTGAATAACCTTCTCCGGTGCAAGCACTGCTCCGAGCCGATTCTCGAGCAGTGCAAGTACTGCTCAGACATGGACGACTATTTTCCCACTACTCTCTCGTTCACTCAGTGCTGCTTCCAAACTCTCTAAAACTATTGAATAACCTCCTCCGGTGCAAGCACTGCTTGGAGCCCATTCTCGAGGCTCTTGTGAACTCTGAAGCATCGGGGATTTGGGGTTTTACTTCTACACTCTACATTATTTTAGCTTGCTACTGGTTAGTGTTTAAACCTCATAATGTTTAATTTCATTCCTTCCTTCTGCACATGTATCAGAACTTTGGTTCAACTGTGATGGGTTCATCTTTGATATCATTCTGTATTAATTGATGCCTGAGAATAGTCTATTGTTCATGTCATGCTTTACCATATTCTGCATCCTGTGACCTCTTATCTCCACGGATTAGTTCTATACCCATATAGCATCTTAACATGTCAATTTGGAATTCAGTACTGTGGTTGAATTCTGATTTGCATGTTATGCTTAAATAATGCCTTAGCTCTATAAGAACCATTTGATTTGAATGAACTTTCAATGGATCCTGTGTATATTAGAGTGTTTTAAGACCTGTTCAAACTTGTTTCATGTTGTCCTGGATTTCCAACTCTATTTTCTAAGACTATTGTGACAGCATGTTTCCTAATATGTCTTGGTTTAGCTGTTGTGCTCTCCTTTTTGTGGTTATCAACATGTGTATCCCTCTATTGTGTTCAAGTATTGATTAATGTGGCATTAGGTGAGACTAAGTAATTTTAGACCCTTAGATGTCCACTAGTTCAACCTATGTATGCTTGCAAACCTGTCTCTTCTCCTAGTTCCTATGATGCTAGTTTATGTGACACTTTGCTATGTGCACCTTGCTGAATGTTCGGTTCAGTGAACTCTATCTACCCTCCTTACTTGTTACTTTGACATTCTAATTTCCTATTCTTAGCCGGCTAAAAGCCAAGGCTATCTCGGTTCTATTGTTGGCCTCCCTAGTGTGAGCACTGCTCGGGGTCCAATTGAGGCCCTTGTAAACTCTGACACACTAGGGTTAGGACCTAGTCACTCTTCAACTTCTAAAAAACTGTCCCTAACACCCTACCTCCCTATCCTGTACTGTGTTGATTACAAGTGATGCAATATGTGGTGTTGTGGTTCATTAAAGGGTTCTGACCTCCCTATGGACATGTGATCGTGTGGTATACTAGGCAAGAAATGGTGAAGGCCCAGCAAGGCTGGGTATTTAATTGTTTATTTAGGCCTGCTATAGGTCTGTCTAATGGCACGTAATATAACTATTTTACTTATTAATCTGGGCCTGTAATAACACCTTTGTACAAACAATTGGGGTGTTAATAAAAAGGGGATGGGTAGAGTTCTGTATCTATATTTCATGGGTAGATAACATGCCTATAGGACTTGACAATGTTTTCTATATGTGTTGTTCGATTACATGAGTCCAATAGAAGTCATGATATTAAGAAACCACACACTTCACTTAGCTTTCCTAATGCCTGCACAAGCATGATATTTGAATAAATGTTTTACATGCTCTTATATTTATTTCTGTCCGATCAATAGATATTATGCCAATAGGGAATGAATACTAATAACCCCCCCTACAACCTGCACCACGTTCAATAGATATCATGCCTATAGGATTTTAATTACTTAAATTCGTTGCTGCATCACAGTCTGTCTAGAAAACATGCCTCTAAGAGCCAAATATGCATAAAATCAGCTCAAACTGTCAACTATTAGAAAGCATGCCTATAGGATCAAATTAAGCAATTCTGAATATCTTCCATGGTTATCACTGCCAACTACTACACCTAGATATCATGTTCACAAGTTTAAACACTTATAATCTATAGTTTTTGCAATTAGTAGGCAACGCCAGATTCCCTAAAATATAATTATCCGAAAAGCATGCCTCTAAAATAGCATTTTACATCTGAAACTGCCGCATGTATTAAAATCCATAATCACATAGAGATCCTGCCTATAGGTTTCTGCAACTTCAACTTGTTAAGATCTACAACTGTCTCTGTTAATATGGTTTAGCTTGCATTTTGCTGTCTAAGTGCGGAGGCCAACTTGAGCCCTTATTTGCTTTTAAGTGAAAGTTCAAATGTTTTGTATGTCGCCTAGTATTTTTCATTTTTGAGCAGCCTAAGTTAAAGTATAGAACAAACCTGAGATAGAGGTCCAAATGCCTCCTAGACCATAGGCATGGGACGGGTAGTGCACGCGTAGGGTACGACCTAGAATTGAATAGTGCGCTTTAGGTAAACAACCTAAAGATAGTAATCGGGTAGCAAGAGTTGATAGTCTATGACCGCTGAATAATATGAGTAATACCCCATCTTGAGAGAGTTACGAAGTATAATTAATATTGCACGGGGTGATCCTTTAGGCTAATAAACTTAGGACCTCCCCCCGTGCAATATTAANAAAAACTTAGGACTCCCCCCCCCCATCTTGTCTTTCATCAATTATTCGTGTTTAATAATAAACTTCCCAAATTTCTTATTTTTCCTGTACTTGATCTCCTAGACTAATTCATATATTGAGTTCGGCCGGGACCCACAGTTGTGGACCTCAAAAAGTGCCTAACACCTTCTCTTCGAGGTAATTTCGAGCCCTTACCCGATCTTTGGTGACGTAAACTGGTCAGACAGAGTTGCAAACAGGTGCCCTAGAGCACCTTAAAATCCTTAGGTGGCGACTCTTCCCTCTTAATACCCTAAAAAGATTTGTCACACGTTGAAACCCGATATCGCGAGAAAAAGGGGCGCGACATCGACCTCGCTCAACTCCACCGTGCCAATAGTGCGGAGAATATGGTGACACTGGTCTAGAAAACCATGTGCATCCTCAGAAGATGCACCATTGAAAGTAGGAGGATGATACTTCTTAAACCTCTCTAACCTCTTTTGCTCCTCCTCTAACAACACTGGATTGACCTTGGGCTGAATTGCAATCACAGGCTGCACCAACATAACACCTAGAGCTGATCAATATGAGCCCACTGCTCTAGAGTACAAGCGGTGGGAGTCTGAGCTCCTCCCTCAGCCTGAGAAGTAGGTGGTGAACCTGGGATCAACCTTGCCTGAGCCAAGGTACCAAACATGCTCAAGAAATACTCTCAAGCATCCTAAAGTCCTGGGGTAGCAACAGGTGTCTGCTCCACAATCGGAGCTACTGGTGGCTCCTCAATTGCGGCCCTAGCACGGCCCCTCGTTGTAGCATGTGCTCCGCCTGTGCCTCGGCTTCTGTCTTGGCCTCTAGCAACACCAACACCAGGGGCAACATCATCAATAACTAAAGCTCGTCTCCTTACCATCTGTAAAAAATTAGAAAGACAAAGGCTCAATTTCCTAAATCAATAAATCTGTAAAAAATGAAAGAAGTGAAATTTTCTAATAGTTTTGTAGCGTCCCGAAGATAGGTACATATGTCTCCGTAACGATTTGCAAGACTCTACTAAACTTGCTTATGACTCGAAGAACCTATGAACCTAGAGCTCTAATACCAACTTGTCACGGCCCAAAATCTACCATAAGGACCATGATGGCACCTAGTTCCTAATAATAGGGAAGCCTATCACGTAATGAGATCAACAGGAAAATACCAACTTAAATATTAATGAAAGCTGAAGAGTGCAATAATGTAACCAAAAGTGGAACACACTAGTTATAAATCCCAAAACGTGGTAATACTGGGTCACAAGCTCTACAAGGAGTACATAATAAATCTCAAAGCGCATATCACTGTTTGGCATACATAAACAATAATAAGGCACCTACAGAGGGTGATTCTGAGGCCTACAAGTGGAAAATCAGGTATACCTTGAAATCTTCAGTAGCTCGAGATCAACTCACTAACAACCAACACACTCTGAGGTACCCAGATCTATACCAAAATATCAGAAGCATAGAATAAGTACACCACAATCCGTACCCAGTAAGTATCAAGACTAACCTCGATGGAATAATGACAAGGCTCAAGTTGAGAGACTCACTAGTCAAATAACCCGTGCAAAATATCAACATAACATGACAACGAAAAGTATAACAGAATAATTTTCAACAAAGAATAAAGCATGTGATAACACGACAACCAACAACTCATAAAACACAAAGTGATATCATTTAAGGAAAACAAGGATATGTTCACATCATCCACCCATTGCAACACAAGAATAGCCTCAAGAATCACCCAGAAATACCACAAAACAAAATCAACAAGCCACCCTTATGACGACGCGTGACCTTCACAATTAAATATTTCCCCTTATATAGATACACGCGCATAAGCCTCCTTATCTCGTCGCGTGAGCATCACAATGAAGTATTCCCCTTATTTGCAACATGGAATAAGACCCCTTATCTCGTCGCATGCGCATCAATAAATACCACCCTTATGCCGCCGCATTCACATCTCGCCACCCTTATACTTCACAGAATAACAATCACCCGTACCACATGTAAGAATGTGCCACAACATCACCACAACAACAATACCAAAGACACAAAAGGATATAGCCCACGGCTCAACAAAAATGTGTACAAGAATCATAACAAATAATATAGAGGTGCGGGGAGTGAACAACATTAAAATAAGTTTCATCTAACAAACAACCCAAATTCAAGGCATATTAATAGTCTAAGGTCGAATGAAGTTAATTACAACACATACGCTCGTGTAAACACTCATCACCTTATTTACACAACATTTCACATAGCACAAATAAAGCAAATTAGACAAAATCCTAAGGGGAATTTGCCCCATACAAAGTTAGCCAAGATACTTACCTCTAATAAGTTATGTCAATACTCTAAGAAGCCACTCCCGCGTGAATCAACCTCTAGACAGATCGCCTCTAGAAAAAAAATTAATAATATCAATAAAATCCATAGAAAATAAGCCCAAATAATAAAGTTACGATCTTGGATCAGTTATGCAAAGTCAACAGGGGGCCACCACCACGAAACCCAACAAAACCCACAAATTCCGAACATCTATTCCAATACGAGTCCAAATACATTTATTTCATCGAAATCAGACCTCAAATCGATCCTCAAATCATCAATTTTTACTTTAGAAATGTTTTTACTTAAACCCCCAATTTCATCAATTAGATTCACTAATCAATCGCTAAATTCAAGGTTGGAATCAGTAATAATAAACAAATCGGAGTAATACTTACCCCAATCCAAATCTTCAAAATCCCCTCAAAAATGGCCAAATCCAAGCTTTAAAGCTCCAAATGTGATAAAATAAACAAAACCCTCAATATAGAGTACTTAAATGATCTGCCCAGGCATACATATCGCGAACGTGACACATTCCTCGCATTCGCGAAGCAGTAATTAAGATTACCTCTAAAACCCCTACGCGAACGTGATGACCTGATCGTAAATGCGATGCATACCAGAACAGAGCCTACGCAAACGCGATCCCTCCCACACGAACGCGAAGGCCAAAAGCCTGACACCCTAACTGGCCTTCCCTTCTATGTGAATGCGGCTCCCAGATCGCGATCGTGATGGCCACTACCTCCCCAAGCACCGTGAATGCAATCCTACCTTCACGAATGCCAAGAACAATACGCCTGCCACAAAATTTTTCTTCGCAAACGCGAGTGCATTGCCGCAATTGCGATGAAGGAAACCAGGCTTCAGCCATCAGCAGTCCAAAACAATAAGAAATGGTCCAAAATACTTCTAAAACACACCAAATCCCCCGAGGCCCCACCCAATCACACCAATAACATGAACCTACTCGAGGTCTTAAATCACACAAAACAACATCGAAACCACAAATTGCATCTCAATTCAAGCCTATGGAACAAATCCAACATTCAAAACATACGCCGAACATGCCTAAACACCTTAGAATGGCCTAAAATTTTGTATGCAAGTCTCAATTGACACAATAGACCTATTCCAACTCCCGGAACAAAAATACAAACCTTATATCAACAAAGTCAACTCTCGATCAAACCTATCAACCTTCTAACTTTTGCCAAATAGAACCAATTTAACCTAGGGACATCCAAATCTAAATCCGGACATACGCCTAAGTCGCAAATCACCATATGAAGCAATTAGAGCCATAAAAACACCATTACAGAGTCATCTACACAAAATTCAAACTCTGGTCAACTCTTACAACTTAAGCCTCCAACCAAGGGGACTAACTGTCCCAAATCAATTCAAAACCTCCTCGAAACCAAACCTACCATCCCCACAAGTCATGTAACCAAAAATACGCATATGTAAGGCATCAAATAGGGGAAAAGTGGCTTAAATACTCAAAATGACTGGTCGTGTCATTACAATGACGGGATGTAACCGAAGAGTGGAACCGCTAAATCCTCCAAAACCTCGAGTCCTCTTGGCCTCCCTATCCCCCCTGTCATACCCGCGAATACTCTTCATCTTCCTAAAAATCTCCACAACCTAATGGAATGGAGTCTTAATCTCCAACTCACATGCCATCCCAAATCTGAGGCTATAAGCGACTCCCTGATAATCTATAGACTTTCTCTCTAACAATGGAAACCAAAGTAGGTGCATGATGAGATAACTCTTTAATCCATATAGTATATTCAAACGTAGTCATTTACACCTGGTGTAACTGCTCAAAATTGGCGGGTAACTCATCCCTGCATGTTTGTGGAATAAACTCCCTCAAGAAGAGATCCTTGAACTGGGTGCAAGTATGTGGCATTGCGCTAACTGGCCTACTCGACTCATAAGTCTGTCACTATTAATATGTTGGACCTGTCAGCTGGAAAGTAGCAAGGTCAGTCCTGCTCAACTCTACTAAACCCATAGCACGTACGATACGATGACACTGGTCTAAGAAACCATCTCCATCCTCAGAAGCCCCGCCGCTAAAATGAGAAGGATGATACTTCTAGAACCTCTCTAACCTCTTCTGCTCCTTCACCGACGCAACAAGCCCGACCTCATGCTGAACCGCAATTATAGGTTGCACCGGTATAACACTCGGAGCATGATCAACATGAGCCCGCTACTCTGAGTATGTAAAGCGGGAGTTTGAACTCCTCCTCCAGCTTGTGAAGTAGTTGAGGCAACTGGAATTAACCCCGCCAGAGCAAAGGTCCCAAACATGCTTAGAAAGTGCGCTTATGTCATGTATTCCACATAGAAACAGACCCCTCGATTGCATACTTCCCAAGTGAAGCTACTAGTGGCTCCTAATTCGCGGCCCCAGCACGACTCTAGCTGCGGCACGTGCCCCGCCTATACCTATGACTTTGCTGCAGCCTCTAGAAACACTGGCCCTGATCATCGGTAACCAAATATCGTGTCCTTATCATCGATGAGAGAATAGAACGACCAAGGCTCAAAGTCCGTAATCAATAAATCCGCATGATAAATAATGAAAGAAGTGAAATTTCCTAATGGTTATGTAGCCTTTCGAAGATAAGTACAGATGTCTCAGTACCGATCTACAAGACTCTACTAAACATGCTTATGAATTGTAGAAACGGTGAACCTAGAGCTCTGTTACCAACTAGTCACGATCCAAAATTCTACCAAAGGGGTCGTGATGGCATCTAGTCTCTAAGACTAGATAAGCCTATCACACACGATTCCAACAAAATATAACATCTTCAAAAATAATAAAAACTGAGAAATTCCATAACACAGCCAAACGGAGATACAACACTTATCAGCCCAAACCCCATTAATAATGAGCCATAAGCTCTACAAGGAACATACAACAAGTCTCAAAACGTAAAATATTGTTTAGAATACATAAACAGTGGAAAAGAAAATAAAGAGGGTGACTTCGAAGCCTGCGAATGGCACAACAATGATACCTTGAAGTATCCAACCAACTCTGGTACGTCTGCTAACGATCAGCTAAATCCAATGTACCAGTATTGACATAAAGAATGTGCAGAAGCATAGTATAAGTACCACAGTCAGTATATAGTAAGTGTCAAGACTAACCTAGGTGGAGTAGTGATGAGTTCAAGTCATGACACTCATTAGTCAAATAACCTATGCAAAATCTCAAAATAAAACTAATAACACAATACATAATAAAACAAATATTAACAGCCTCGAATAACATGTAACAACAACTCAATTTAGAATAATCCTTTTTTGCCAACAAAATATCAATGCGAACGAAGCATATGATAGCATATCATAAATCAACTAACAGCTTATAAAGCGCAAGGTGGAATTATTTAAGAAACAAGTGTGTGATAAAATTATCAACCCTGATTCCAACACATAAACCACATCAAAGGAACAACCCGATATATCTCGTAACATCACGAACAAAGCCACCCTTATGTCGCCACATGCACATAAATAATGGAATGCCTCCCTTATGTCGCCACTTGCACATATAGCCACCTTTATCTCGCCGCATCCACATCACACTGTATGTGCATCTCGCCACCCTTATACTCCACACAACAACCATCAACTCACATCACATGTCCACGTGTGCCACAATATCACAAAAACAACAATATCCAAAATAACATCAAGATATAGCCTATGGATCAACAACAATGGGCACAAGAACATGACAATAGCATAAGAGTGCGGGCAGTATTTAACAATAAAGCATGTTTCATATAACAAACTACCCCAGGTCAAGTCTGGCCATATTCCACACATACGCCCGTTTACACACTCGGCACCTCGTGTACACGGCATTTCACATAACACAAATATACAATTTAGACCATATCCTAATGGGTAATTCCCATACAAAATGTTAGGCAAGATACCTACCAAATTATGCCAAATCAATACTCTAAAAATGTCGCTCCTTTAATATTCACCTCCGTCCGGCTCAAATCTAGCCAAAAATGACTCAATATTATCAAGTAATGCAGAAGAAATCAATTTTAATTAATAAAGTTTAAATCTTTACCAATCCAAAGAGTCAACAAAAGTCAAGTTCGGGCCCGCTTGGTCAAACCCAAGTTAAGGGGTATATCTAGACTATCCATACCCCCACGAGTCCAAATATATGATTAGTATTCAAAACCAAGTCCAAATCCAATCTATATATCTTTAGAAAACCCCAAGCGCGCTCTGGCTATTAGGCGATTAGGAGAAGAAAAAAGCGTACTACCTCGTGAGCTATTCAATGCCCTCGCCGGCCGGCGGCAAGCCTTCTCCAACGACTGGTCACCCTTCCGAAACACCCCCTACTATTACTAACAATGTTACATCAATACCCAAGCCCTTAGATTATTCGAACATTCTTATACCAGCAGCGATCAGTGCAACAGTTCATGGAACTACGTCAAAACAATCTACTATTGATCGTATTCCAATGCGTCGAGCAGTAATGTTGCAAGGAAGACCCATGTTCAAGTTTACTGAAGCAGAGATTGATCGAATGAACGTGATAGAAGGACTGCAACATGCTATAGTTTGCAAATTTTCATACGGATGGCCTGAGCTTAATGAACTACGTCGAATTATTCCCACTCAATATGGTATTAAAAGCGAGTGTTATATTGGATATCTTCGTGACAGGTATGTGTTAGTACGAATGGCATTATGCCAATACATCATTGATTTTATGTCAAAAATTGTTTATTATGTCAAGGACAAGATGGGATATGAATATGAATTGAGAGCTTTGATTTGTGATCACAAATTCAAGGTTGGAGAAGAAACACCTAGGGTAATGGCATGAATTTCCTTCCCTAATTTGCTGCCAACTTTCTTTGTCAAAGAGTGTCTATTTTCACTAGCCTCAGCTCTTAGAAAACCTCTTCATCTTGATATGGTTACTATGAATAAAACTCGGCCTAACAGTGCGCGTGTCAAGGTGCTTGTTGATTTGTTGTCTGATCTCCCTAAGAGGGTGCACATGGATATTGAGAATGAATTAAGTGGGGAGGTGAGAGCTGAAAGGGTGACTATTAAGTACGACTATTTGCCTAAGTACTGTAAGGAATGCAAGCTATAGGGACATGATATGATGGAATGTTGGAGACTTCATCCTGAACTGATGGCAACTAAGGAAGTGGAACAGCAGGTTTCAAATGAGGCAGTTGTTGAAGCTAACATGGAAAAAGCTAATGAGGCAGCTCCCCTGATGATTCTTTCAAGTGGTAAGGTGGTTGGCAATGTTGGTCTACAATGGAAAGAGGTGAGGGACAATCAAGGCAAAGGCAAAGAGAAAGGGAATGAAAGTGTGATAAAAACTGGGTATGAAACTGTACCAGTTGAGAAACAAACTGTTGTTGTTCCTCAATAAGTGCAAATGGCTAATTTGTTTGCAATTTTGGAAGTAGATAATAGTGAAGTCCATGAGAACAGTAATCTAGTGTTGGTACAAGAAAATTCTGGGCAAATTGGATCCTATGTCTAAGGAAACTGGAACTCAACCAGCTGCTGCATTTGAAAATAAATCTATGTCTCCTGGGATAGGCAAAGCAAAGAAAGGGAACAATGTGGATAACAATGGAACAAGGAAAAAGATGAATTATGTAGCTCCAATGGTTAGTCCTAAAATAGTAGAGAAAACTGCTCAAAAAGATCGAGAACAAGCAATGCCAAAAGTAATAAGGATAGATAATCAACCAACTAAGGAAACAACAGCTCAATGGGTGCAAAGAGCCTTTACTAGTAATATTATTGCAACTAACACTTCTTGTCAAGATGTGCCTTCACATGATACTAGAGTAGAAGGTGTGCTAGCAAAGAATATGGATAAGGAACAAATTGTTGATGTTGAATTTGAGAAATTCAAAAGCAATGAGAAGGTTAAATAGCAAGGAGGTAGACTTTGGGCTGATTAAACTGAAGATGATTCGGAGGAAGGGGAAATTCTGGATGAGATGCAAAGTGAAGAAGAAAATGGTGGTGATGCAGGTGATAAAGAGGATCCAAGTGTTAATGGCAATGTCATTTCTACAAAGACAAGTGAGGAGCAGAGGTTACTCAACAATGAAGATTAGCACAATGGGCAGCAAATCAATGTGGAGCAGAACAGTGTTGAACGAAATAATGCAGAAGTTGTGGTTTCTAAAGATGTTAATGTTAATGAAAATGATCCAGGAGGAACTGAACAACAGGTTACTGCTGAATTTTCAACTAATTCAAAGACAAAAGGAGTGGAAAAACTGTAAAAAAACAGATGCCTCAAATTCAAGAACCTACTAGTGTTACTATTTCGTTGAAGCTTAAACAGTTGCAGATGGAGAAAAATGGCGATGAGCAGGCTGTTATGTCTATTCCCAAGAACTCTAATATTGTGGCTGCAGAGGGAGCTAAAGCAATGGAAATTCAAGCTGATCATGTGCTTATGATATGGATGAAGATTCGACTTTACAAAACTTCCTTAATATAGCTAAACAAAGGGATCTCTCTCCTAGGCACATTGAGAAAGTTAAATCTGGTTCTAAGGGGAGAAAGAAACAATCCAAGGAGACTTCCACAGCTCCAATTGGTGGAGTACAAACAAGAGAACACTCACTAAATCACAGAATCAATAATGAATGCAATCATATGGAATGTGAGATCAGTGAACGCTATGCATGCATTTGAGAGGCTGATTACTATGCACAGGCAGAAACATTTCGAGTTTATTAGAATTCTAGAGCCAATGCAGCAATCTAACAAGATGGAAAGATATAAAAGAAGAATTGGATTAGCTCAGGCTGTGGTGAATGTATCAAACAAAATATGGGCCTTTATTGATGAAGTCTTTGAGGTTACAATATTGTACAACATGGTGCAATAACTCACCTTGAAGTTATTTCATACTGAAACTCATGTTGAACTTGTACTCACACTAGTTTATGTAAAGTGTAATGCAATTGAAAGGATAGAACTGAGGGACTCCTTGTATCTATGGCCTCTGACATGACTACACCATGGCTCGTGGGAGGAGATTTTAATGTGATTTGGGATGAGGAAGAGAAGTTTGGTGGGCTGCCAGTTTCTTTGAATGAGGTGGATGATATTAGGCATTGCATCAACACATGTAATTTAACAGATCTTGGTTTTAAGGGGAGCATCTTCACTTGGTGGAATGGCAGATCAGAGGATGGCTGCATATTTAAAAGGCTTGATCGATGTTTAGGCAATATGGAATTACAACAAACCTTCCCACACTTAGAGGTTACACATCTGTCTAAAATAGGTTCTGATCACTGCCCAATGCTTCTGAAGTGTGACATGGAAACTGCCCATATTAAGAAGCCTTTTAGATTCCTGAATTTTTGGACTAAACATGATTCATTTAAGGATGTGGTAAGGGAGAACTGGATAGCTGACTTCAGTGCTAGTCCGTTTGTGCTCTTCAATTACAAATTGAAGAGGTATGAAGAAACCTTTATCGGCTTGGAGTAAAAAAACCTATGGAGACATTTTGCAGAAGATTGCGAGCTTAGAAGAAGTGGTTTTAGTTCATGAAAGACAATTTGAGGCTCATCCTACACAAATGAACAGAAAAAGGCTTCACAAGGTACAAGCGGAGATGATTAGATATCTAGCAATTGAGGAGGAATTTTGGAGGCAAAAATCAGGTATGGCATGGTTCAAGGATGGAGATAGAAACACTAGGTTCTTTCATGTTCAGGGTAAAGGTCGAAGAAAATATACTGCAACTTAGAAGGATTACGGACAGTAGGGACAATTGGATTGAAGATGATGAACAAATTGTAGAGGAAGCAGTAAAATTTTACAAGGATCAATTCACCGAGGATGTGGTACCAACAGAATTTGGCATCATTGATCATGTACCATGTTTTGTAAATAGAGAGTATAATGAGAATTTGATCATAATGTTGTCCAAAGAAGAGTTTAAAAGAGCAATATTTGGTCTCAATGGTGAATCTGCAAGGGGTCCGGATGGATTTATAGGTGCATTTTATCACTCATGTTGGGATATTATTGGAGATGATATATATGCAATGGTGTTGGCATTTCATTGGTCAACAACTCCCCAAATGCGTGACACATACAAATCTTGTTCTTTTGCCAAAGAAGAAAGAGGTGAGTACATTTTCTTATTTGAGGCCTATAAGTCTTAGTAATTTCGTCAATAAAATTTTCTCACGAGTCATTCATGAGAGATATGTGGAGTTACTTCCTGACTTGATTTCAGAAGAACAAGTTGGATTTGTAAAAGGTAGAAGCATAGTTGAAAATATTCTATTAACTCAACAGATAATAACAGATATTAGGCTATGAACTAAGGCAGGCCCTAATGTTGTGATCAAGCTCGACATGACAAAAGCATATGATAGACTGTCATGGCTTTTTTTGACTAAGATGTTGAGAAAATTGGAATTTTGAGAAAGATTTATTAGGATAGTATTTGATATTGTAGCAAACAACTGGTACTTTGTGCTCGTCAATGGACAACCTCGTGGTTTTTTCAAATTATCGAGGGGTGTCAAGCAAGGAGATCCACTCTCACCTACTCTGTTTATTCTAGTTGTAGAGGCTCTATCAAGAGTCTTGAATTCAATGCACTTGAACCTCTATTTTTGTGGATTTGGGCTGCCTAAATGGAACCCAAAAATTAATCATTTAGCCTACGCAGAGGACACGATCATATTCTCATCTTCAGATGCTACATCATTGCTGCTGGTGATGGAAGTTTTATATGCATATGAGGTTGCATCTGGCCAACTAGTTAACAAGTCAAAATCTGCTATTTACATGCATCACTTGACAGATTTGGAGGTAATTCAAAAAAATGGAGAGAATCACAGGTATTACAAGAGCATATTTCCCTTTTACGTATCTTGGATGTCCAATTTTTCATGCGCGAAGAAAGATGGATTATTATATAGGACTCATCACAAAAGTCCTTAATAAGTTGCAGTCTCGGAAAGGAAAGATCCTATCCATTGGAGGTAGAGCAGTATTAATAGCTCATGTATTACAAAGTATGCCAATTCACTTACTTTCCGCAGTTAATCCACCAAATAATGTGATCAACAAACTCCACAAGATTTTTGCTCAATTTTTCTAGAGTAGTTTTGTGGGTGGTAATAGCAGGCATTGGGCTTCTTGGAATTCATTATGTATGCCTTGTGAGGTAGGGGGGTAGGATTCAGATCTTTGCATGATGTGACCAAAGAACTCTTCTGTAAACTTTGATGGAACATTCGAACTAAACCAAGTTTGTGGAGTTCGTTTGTAAGCCAGAAATATTGTAAAAAGCTTAATGCAGTAGTAGTTACATGGAGGAAAGGCTCTCACATATGGAGGAGAATGTTAGATTGTAGGGATATAATTATTTGGCAACAAAAAATGGGATCATCACTCTTTTGGTTTGATAATTGGACGAGTTTGGGAGCTTTATATTTTCTAGTGCCTCAAGACTTTGGAGTTGATGAAAGCATCCATAATGTGTATGATGTGGTTGAAAATGGAGCTTGAAATGTGGACAAATTATTGGATATTTTACCTGGGGAATTTATTCAACACGTTGTGCAGAAAATAAGACCTCCAGTTATGAACAATGTGCTTGATATTCCATACTGGATGCTTGAAACAAGAGGACATTTCAGTGTTAAATCAGCCTGGGACTATCTACGAAGAATAAATGATCCTAGGTTAGCCTATAGGATGATTTGGGTGAAAGGACTACAATTTAAAATCATTTTTTCATGTGGAAGGTATGGAGAGCAAAGCTGCCACTCGGTGACTTTATGCGCAGGCTGGGATACTTAATGGCATCGAGGTGTTGGTGTTGTGCAGATCCTAAGGAGGAGACTCTAGTACATCTATTCTCCACGTCAAAGACTTCAACTACAGTGTGGAGATACTTCCTAATGCGAGCAGGAATTGTAGTGGAGGGATTGAATCTACATCAAGCTATTAGCAAATATTGGACTGCCCAGCTACTGCCTAGAATAAAACCTATAATGCAGGCTCTACCATCATGTATTGTGTGGGAATTATGAAAGAGGAGAAACAATTTAAAATATGGAGAGGTAGTATCAGTTAGCAGGGTTATATATCAAGTTTCTACAACACTTCAAGCCTTGGTTCAAATGAGAAAACCAGGTTTGCACGTACCTCATAAGTGGAAGGTCCTTCTTCATATGTTAGAACAATATACCCCTCGATTGGAATATGAAAAAGTAATCTGGGAATTTCTATTGGAGGGGTGGATCAAAGTTAATACTGATGGAGCATCGAGAGGGAATCCTGGAAGAAGTGCCATTGGTTTCTGTTTGAGTGATGAATTTGGAGACTTGAAATATGCATTAGGAAGGGAGATCAATGAAGGTTCTAATAATGAAGCAGAGGCAACAGCTATTGTGGAGGCACTAAGGCTGTGTATAGCATAAAATTATGTGCAAATTTGGTCCAAACTAACTCGATGTTATTGCAAGACATACTTGAAGGAGCATGGAAGGCACCTTGGAGTATAGCTGAGCAGGTAGAGGAGGTTAACATGCTGTTAGAAGGATGCAATATCAAGGTGTCTCATATTTTTAGAGAGAGGAACAAGTTGGCGGATCATCTTGCAAACTATGCTCTTGATGTTGGCAACATTGAAAGTTTTGAATTTTGGAATTTAGACTCACAAGGCAGACGACTGGTTAATAAGGATTAAATGCAATGTCCATATTTAAGAGTAAAAGTTGCAAAAGATTAAGAGAAGAAGGTGTAATTGCAGCAGCAGAAGAAGAAAGAATGGAGAAGCTAAAATCTGGGCATAGAATTATCATATTCAAATCCATATGGAAAAGAGTATGGTAATGATTGTTTTCACTAGCACTGTGTTCTTTTCTGCAGGTATTAATTTTGTGCCTATGCCTTATGCGTTGATGGAATTTCAACTGGTGGTATTAGTGCTATGCACTCATTCCACTGATGGAAATCAAAGCTAGGTGCTAGGATAGAAGCAAGGAGCAGCACATTGCAATCAGTCCAGTGGAGATGGTGTGTCATCGCAAACTATACATATGGATGTCTAACTCTCACTACAACAGATAGAGAGAATTTCATTAGTGGTGAATATGAGACACACAAAGGGGACATTTCCGTTAATAAAGACAAGGCAAAGCTGCCTGGAATGTTTTAGAGAATTGGGCAGTATGGGATAGTTGATACAGGATATTGGAGTGTGTTGGAGACTAAATTAAGCTCAATAATAGGAAATACTGGGAGCCAGGCAAATATAGGTGTAGAACAACATGGGAATTCATACTCGAGTCTTATGCAAAGTTGCTACGCAATGGAAAAACCAGAAGAGACTTATGGTTCTGCAGATCATCATATTCAACTCCTTTAGGAGAAGGATATGGTGATCTTGGATTATTCTATTTTTGGTTTTTTTTTTGTAGGGAACGTTGTTGTGTCCATGCTTTACTATTGGATACAAATTCATAGGGTGGTATTAGCATTATATGCTCATTCCCTTGAAGGAGTACTAATAGTAGGCACAAGCATGGAAGCAGGGAACATAAGGGTCAGTGGTTTGATCAAGATAAAAAGGACAGAACTGGGTTGTTGGCATTCAAATATGGGAACAATCGATGCACTAAGGTGTAAAATACAAATGCATTATAGTAACTCTACATCCTAGGAATGGGGATGCTCGTTGATTAACAGAGATTTCTGCTGGAGATATCATAAATGCTGCCACAAACTAGACAAGTGCAGCAAAATGCAACACAGAAAGTTTTCATCTAACATCGTGTTCTTTTTGGCAGGAAACATTACTGTCGTTATGCCTTATCCTTTGAAGTACCTTCACGTGGTGGTATTAGTACTTTGTACTCATTCTATTGAAGGGGATTCAAGGATGAGCACAAGCATAGCAGCATTGATAGGAAAGGGTAACATAAGTGCCCAGTGGTCGAACATGGATGATCACTCAAAAGGCAGAATGTGGAGAAGATTTCTGGGAAATTTAGAAAAAATGAGCTGCACATTTTCAATGCAGCTATGTAGTATAACATCTCAGAAATCAATCCAACCAAAGGTAACATCAAACATCATAAGGTATGCACACAGAAAGAGCCATAGAAACAACATAGTGGAACGAGTGTGCATAGGGCAATCCACTAGGCAACTTTGGCAATACTTTTTGGATGCATTTGAACTAAACTCGGGGTACATCTTAAGGCGACACGGAAATAGGATAACACAAGATGGGTTCAATGCAAAGACATTACCAGAACTCATCAAGATATTGCACAGAAATGAGCGTGAAAGCAGTGTAAGTGAATGGTATTTGGCAGTGCCTAATTTGCAAAAAATAATGGGCTATTTGTGTAATCAGCGGATGAGCACAGGGGTTTGAAGCGTCCAGCACAAAGATTATGGGCCTCATGGACTGGATTAATATGCCTATGTACGCAAGTGGCTAGATTTAATTCAAATTTTAGACTTTATAATTCATTTTGTTAGTAGTTCTTTGTGTAATATCAATTTTGGGTATAACATGCTCAAAATTGATAATAGGAGCTATGTAGTTGTCATTTCTTACCGTCTTACACTTTGTAAGACAACACACTACCTTATTTTAGTTTTTTATTGTAAATAAAACTACCCCTAGGCCCTGCCTAGTTGATTGCTTAAAAAAAAGTCCAAATCAACTCTCAAAACTCAAATTTTTAATTTTAGAAAGGTTTTGTCAAGAACCCCAATTTTCCCTCATGGATTCATCAATTAGATGCTAAATCAAAGATGAAATCAGTGAAAAATAATCAAATTTGAGTCAAAAATACTTATCCAGTCCACGTGGGCGAAAAATGCCTCAAAAATCGCCTCAACCTGAGCTCCCAATCTCAAAATATGAAATAGTGAGTCTAAGTCTCGAAATCCCTACTAAAAACCAGCTGCAAAAGTCGCATCTGCGAGCAGAGGTTCGCAAATGCGAACTCTAAAAAGTGATCAAAGGATCGCAAATGCGAAAATTTACATGCCTAGGCAATGTTGCAAATGTGATAAACACTTTGTAAATGCGAAATCAGCTTCCATCGCAAATGCGATCTCCCCTGCCCAGGTCCCCTTTCGTAATTGCGAGGACGGCTTAGCAAATGTAAAGCCTTCCACCCCCAAATAACCTTCTTAATTGCGACCTATACATCGCAAATGCGAGGACCGCAAATGTGAACTAGCTCTTGAACTTGTGAGACTTGCAGCGCCAGCAAAACTGAACACAATGGAAATCGTCCTGAAACAAATTTGAAACTCACCTGAGTCCCCGAGGCTCAAAACCAAATATCCACACAAGTCTATAAACATCATACGAACTCACTTGCAATCTCAAAACACCAAAATACTATCTGGAACCACGAATCAAACACCAAAATGCATCGAAATTACAATGAAGCTCAAGAACTTCTAAAATCACAATCAACCGTCTGATTCCTATATAACCAAACCCGAAATCACACCAAACATTTCACACAAGTTCCAACTGATAAAACGGACCTATTAAAAGTTCCAAAACTAAAATCCAAACCCGATAGCCATAAAGTTAACCCATGGTGAAACTTAGGGAATTTCTAAACCTCTAAATTGTCAACCTTCGGCTAAAAGAATCAATTCATCCTAGGAACCTCCAAATTCAATTTTAGGCATACTCCTAAGTCCACAATCACCATACGAACTATTGGGACCATCAAAACACCATTCTGATGTTATTTTCCACAAAAGTTAAACTTGGTCAACATTTCCAACTCAAACTTCCAAACAATGAACTAGGTGTTCCAAATCAATCCAAGACCTCCCCGAAACCCAACCAACCATCTCCGCAAGAGACATAACCACAAATACACATACGGGAAGCTTAAAACAGGAAAAACAGGTCTCAAATGCACAAAATAACCGGCCGAGGCATTATAGTCATGTAATTAAATTAAGTCCAACCGGAAACAACACTTCAGTAGATCTTGAGGGATCCTAACCCTTTCCTCTTTAAATAACTTGAGCTCTTACCTAGAATCCCATAAGTTTCAAAGACCATAATCAGAGTTTATCGTTTCATTTTTAAGTTAATATATATTTTCTAGTATACCTTGAATGCTAGTTGGAGACTCCATAATTATAATTAACCATATGAACCTAGATTTTGTGCTTTGTTTAACCTCTGTAAAATAGAGTGAAACACACCTAAACCACCTATCATAAATGCTACAATCACATGGTGAGTTATCACTTTATCAAAACCGATGGTATAAAGTATCCCATCTAACTATAACCCTTTCCGGGTGACACTTTCATATGACACCTTACGCTGTGTAAGAAAATTTGACCCACTGTAGAATACACATCCTCAACTGTCCCACCAGTAGGCACCCAAACTGATTCCACATTCTTCTAAAGTAGGTAATAAACCTTCATAAGCTAATAGGGATCCATTCCAACTTTCACCAATGGACACATGAGTAATTTCTAAACCACAGGTCTCAACTTCAAATATATACATGCAATTCGTTGTCAACCCAATTATCAGAAAACTACATCTCATACAGCTTCCTTTATGTTTCTCCCCTTCGCGCCAGTTACTCATAATCTGATATAAACTCATTGAACCTAATGCATCGAATATACAAATCTTTGAGTTTCTAAAGTCCTTACTTAACTTTCTCATCCTCCCAACATACCAAAAATAATGCTAATAACTTCTTAAACTCCACTCTTCATCACAGGATCTACGAGAAGTATACATCACTACACTTACGCAGCTCACAACACATCAAATACTATAAACCATAAGTTTTATCAAGCATAATTCTTCCCAAGTCGCGCCCATCCAAGACACATACAACTAGTTATCTAACCAATTAACTGCACAACCCAAATCCCACCATAGGGTCGTGAGGCACCTAATCTCTAAGACTAGGTAGATCAATCACTTAACAACATTAAATAACCTAAAACATGATGTAATAAGACAGGATTTAATTTAACGACGGAAGTAATGATAACATAAGCCCAAAATAGCAAAATGCAACACAATTCCACAAAACTAGATAGTACAGAGTCATGAGTTCTAAACTGGGTACATAATAAGTCTCAAAATATGATACTGTTTGAATATGAAAATAACAGTATAACATAAGGATGAGACTCCAAGGAACTACAACGGTCATGCAGCTCTACTTTGAATACATGCAACCAGTGGAAACACTCACTCTCTAGGTCCGCTACCTCCAGCATCTGGATCTGCATAAAATGTGCAGAAGCGTAGTGTGAGTACACCATAATCGGTAACCAGTAAGTGTCAAGACTAACCTCGGTGAAGTAGTGATGAGGTTCAAGTCATATGATACTCACTAGTCAAAGAACCTGTGCAATATATCAATAACTGACAACAAAATATGTAACAGAAGACAGTATCAACAATCTCATTAGAACATGTTATAATAACTCAACATAGGAAAATCCATCTTCAACAACAAATCATCAAGTATAAACAAAGGCATACGATATCATGTAAAATACAATTGGAAGCTCATTAAAATACATGACAGATATTAATGAAAGCATGTATACGATCAAAAATATCATCCCCGTTTCATCACATAAACACCAACAAGAGAATCACCCACCAACCATCATATAACAACATCAACAATGTCGCCCATATATTGTCGCATGTGCAATATCAAAAAATGACATCCTTATTTTGCCACATGTGCATTTCACCACCTTTATTTCGCCACATGGGCAAATTTGAGAAACAAGCACCACCCTTATTTCTCTCCATGAGCATAACAATAATTATAATCGCATGGCAAGACCTTGTGCGAACACCCAATAAATCCACCCAACATGTCCACATATGCCTTAATTATCAAAAGCAATATGCCAAATTTCCATCGAAGATATAAGCCTGTAATTTATCAACATGATGCACAAGGACATGACAATAATAAGGCGAATAGGTGTTCAACATATAAAGCATGACTACGGGTAAATCAATTGTAGCAATCAAGTTCATGTAGTAACGAAGTGATTAATCATGTCTCATGTAAAGCATATCATCAAATTAAGGCATATTAATATCCTAATGTCTAATCCAGTCATGAACCACACATAGCATCCATGTACAAGCTCATCACCTCCCGTACACGTTGCTTTTCAAATAATACAAATAAGAAAATAAGGCAAAATCCTAAGGGGTATTACGGAAGGTTAGGCAAGATACTTACCTCAAACAAGTCAAATCAGTACTCCAAAAATGCCTTTCCCTTAAAAGTCACATCCGTCCGGCTCATATCTAGCCAACAACGACTTAATAAATTCAAACAATGCTAAAGGAAGAAATTCCAATCAATAAAGTCCTTATCATTATCCAATTTTCGTAAAGTCAACAAAAGTCCACCATGGGCCCACGCGGTCAAAACACGGGTCAAGGGGTACATCCCAACTACCCATAACCCCATGAGTCCAAATATATAATTAGGATTCAAAATCGAGTCCAAATCGACTCTCAAATCCCAATTTTATTTTCCTAAAATATAGTCAAAACCCCCAAAAATTCCCTTCAAAATTCTACGATTTAGGTGTAAGCAATATCCTTATCACTCTGCGTGAACACCATGCCCAAACCACTACGTGAAGCATCACAATAACTGTGCAAGGCCCCGAACCCATGGGTAACACCAACATTGGAGCAATTATAGTTGCAAACCCATCCACAAAGTGTTTATAAAAGTCAGCCCTTAACATAGGGGAGAAACATCCCACACCACAGGTAAAACATCATGAAAAATCACCGGATCACAATTTGTAACGAGTACTCAACCTCAGGTTCGAGCAAGTTTAATGGAGCTGAAGATGTAGGCTTCAAGCCAAGATAAAGTGTCACGATATGGAATCAAGAAAGGGAAATTTTCCTAACTTCCTGCAGCCTCTCTGACATAGGTACCGACCTCTCTATACCAATCCTCGCAAGAATCTACTAGATCTTCTCATGACTCGTGAAACCTATATGAACCTAGAGCTCTGATACCAACTTCTCACGACCTAAAATCCAACCTAAGGTTATAATTACGTGTAGCCGTACTTACTAAGCAAACAAACTCACAGTAAACATATGAGTCCAATTCCTTTTAATTATCGAAGTTATATCATAATAAAAGTACGAAGAATCTCAAAGAAGTAAAATATTTTATACAAGTATATCATGGTCTAAATGCGACCAAAATAGTACAACCCCTAAGAACTATGTGACACAAGTACACAATAAGTACAAGTCTAAATACATAAACTTAACTATTTGTGGGAAAGAAAATAGATAAGACAAACGAATGGCTAAGTGGGGGAGAATGTAACGATCCGACCGGTCCTTTTGAGCTTTAGCATTCTGTTTGGTGGTTTGAGTTTGATAAGTTAACCAAGGTTTGACTTTTGTGTAAACAGTCTCGGATTCATATTTTGATGGTTCCAACAGGTTGGTATGGTATTTCTGACTTAGCCATATGTCCGATTTCGTATTTCTATATTTCTAGAAGTTTTTGGCTCTATTTGGCGAAAGTTGGAAATTTGAAGATTTTGAAATTGGATTTGACCGGGAGTTGACTTTAATGTTATCGGGTTTGGATTGTTGTTCTGAGAGTTGGAATAGGTTATTTACGTCATTTGGAACTTGTGTGCAAAGTTTGATTTTTATCCAAAATGTCAAAGTGTGAATCGGACGCATTCGGCAAAGTTGGTAAGTTTTGAAGTTAAGAGAATGGTTTGAGCTTCAACTCTTGATTTTGCTACTATTTTTTGTGTTTTGAGCCTTTAGACAATTCTATGTCGGGTATTTGGACTTGTAGGAGTTATTGGATGGGGTCCCAAGGGACTCGAGTGAGTTTTGGGGTGTTCGAGAGAGGTTTTGGAATGGTTAAATTCTAGATAAATTTGGGCATCAGGCTGCAGAGGCTTGCCTTAAGGGCGCGCATTGCGTGAAACCTAGGCGCGGCCCCAGATGGGCTTGCCTTAAGGACGCGCATTGCATGAACCCCAGGCACGGTGCCAGGTGCTGAGATTTCAACCTTCTCTATTTAAGTCCCATTTCGTACGTAGACTTCATTTTATCATTTTGGGAGCTACACAACTCGGATTTGGGAGATCTTTTAAAGAGATTTCATCTACATCATCGGGGGAATCCTAACTTAGATCTATTATTTATACTTGAATCAAGCATTGTATTTTTATCCAAATCAAGGAATCCAAGATAAGAAAAGAGGGCTTTGGCTTGAAAGATAAGAAAGTGTATTTTGAGGTTTTTGAGTATCGATTTGGACTCGATTTTTTTAATCTAGTTGTATATTTGGACTCGACAGAGTATCGGTGTTCAGGATTTGTGAGTTTTGTCAAGTTTTGGGGTGCGGTCCTAGATTGACTTTTTGGTTTACTTTGAGTATTTGATTAAAGATTCGACATTTATCGTTTGGGTTTGACTTTTATGTCCTTATTTGATATTATCGAGTTGGTTTGACTAGATTTAAGTCGTTCGGAGGTCGATTCTCATGAGAAGTGATTCTTAGAGTATTGATTTGGCTTGTTTGACATAAGTATATTGCCTAACCTTTTGTGGGGAATACCCCTTAGGATTTGGCTGTAATTGTTTATTTGTGTTATGTGAAAAGCAATGTGTATACAAAGTGATGAGCGAGTACATGGGTGCTATGTGTGGTTTGTGACCGAAATAGACCTTAGGCTATTAATATGCCTTAATTTAAGGATGTATTGCATATGAAACATACTTAGTCACTTTGTTGCTATGTGAACATGATCACTACACTTATTTTAGCCGTAGTAAGCTTTATTCGTTAAATACCCATCCGTGTTTTACTATTTTTCATGTTATTATGCACTTTGTTGATAAATTATGAACTCATATCCGTGATAAAAAACTTGGCATTATTGTTTCTGATTTTGTGGCACATATGGACATGTTCAGCGAATTGTTTGGGTATTAGCATGAGGTCTTTGTGGTACAAACACGAGGTCTTTACCGTGCGAGTGTGATTATATTGTGGCACGAGGTCTTTGTCGCGCGGGGATGAGGTCTTCATAGTGTGAGTGTGATTATATTGTGGCACGAGGGCTATGTCGTGCGAACATGAGGTCTTTGTCATGCGAGTATGTTTGATATTGACACAAGATCTTTGTCGTGCGAGCATGAGGTCTTTGCCATGTGGATGTGATTGGTATTGTGGCACGAGGTCTTGTCATGCGAGTGTGACCGATAATGTGGGTACGTGGTGCCATATGTATGTAGTTCTATTTAATCACTTGTTATTGAAGTTGAGCCGTTTCTTGCATTTAATTATTATCACTTGTTCCGATGAGGTTAATGTTATTATTTTTGTTATACTTTTCGTTGCCAGTCTTTGAGTTACTGCACAGATTATTTTTACTAGTGAGTATCACATGACTTGAACCTCATCACTACTTCGCCGAGGTTAGTCCTTATACTTACTAGGTACCGACCGTGGTGTACTCTTACTACACTTATACACCTTGTGTGCAGATTCTTGAAGTTGAGCCGTTGTGGATGGTAAGGAAGCCACTGAAGTCGTAGTTGGGTCCCAGATTCGAGCTATCAATTGTTCATGGTAGATTAGGACCAAGTTTTTGTTCGTGTAATCTTGAAACAGATGTTGTACTAATTTTTTTAACCAGTTCTGTAAATCCAAATCATGGTGGCTTATGACTTGTACTACCAGTAATTGGGGTAGTTGTATTGAATTCTTTTTTGCAGTTTTATTAATAATATTGGTGATTTCTCATTATTGTAGTGATTTATACTGTTGGACTTACCTAGCGGGTTGGTTTAGGTGCCATCACAACTTGGTAGGGTTTTTGAGTCATGACAATGAATCTATGAAAGAAAATTTGGGGTTTTCTCCTACACTTTAAGAGAGAATATTTTGGGATTTTGACGATCAATTTGGACTCGGATTTGGAAAATAACTATGTATTTGGGCTCGGCAGGTTATTGGTCATCGGATATTGGTATTGGTTTCGAATTACGGGCCCGGGTGACTTTTTGCGAATTCTTCAAAGATTGAAGCTTTATGGATTGGGATCGCTTCCTATAGCATTTTTTGGCTTCCTTGAATGATATTTAATTTGGATTTGCGTGATTGGAAGGCTAGAGCGTGGTTGTGATGCGATTTGTGATTGAAGCTATTCCGGGAAGAGGTAAGTCTCTTGGGCAACCTTAGTAAGTGGGAACCCCTATCACGCCCCGACCTCGGGGAGCACGACTGGCGCTCAACCAAGATAACCCGGTCAAGCAAGCCTGCTAGATACTTTCTACCCGACCCTGCCAATGTATAGAGTGGAGATGTACTCCATTAATTAAACATTAAAAGGATTTCATAAACAACACCCATTTCATTACCGTTAGCAGCTTCATATATATTTTTCAAAATATTACAAGTTTATAGATATAATGAACAATATGTTTGCCAAATACCAACACTTCTAGTTCAATTCCCACATCAAACACCACCCACAACATGTCTGCGGAGCCTCTAAGTACAACAAAAGAGTAGTATGGAAGTGCCGACAACAAAGCCCCAGCTATACCTCTAAATACAAAGTGCAACATCGAATGACATCAGGCCAGGAATAGAGTAGGGCTCACCAAAACATGCCGAACAGGGAATAATTTCTAGCGAGGACCAAAGCTGCCCGCTGATGAACCACATGCATCCATTGAAGAAATATGGAATAGTACTAGTATGTAAAGCTAAATGTCCTCTTTCAAAATAGAATACCAATATAAGAAAGTGACAACCATGGAAACAACAAGCAACGATCAATGATATCCAAATGACAAGTTAAAACATAATAATTTTCAAAATACGAAGATAACATTATTTTTGGTTGGGAGATCCTTAGCACCGATATATCACCGTAAATTTAGCACGGAGTCCGATCACGGCCCGATTGGCTATGACGTCTCATATGAAGACATCTAATCTACACAAAGTGTCCCCGCCGCCTCACCCCAATGTGTGCAAGTGGAGGTGTAATCACAAACACAATCTCTACACAAAGAGGCACTGCCGCCTCACCCCAATGTGTGCTGGTGGAGGTGTAATCACAATCACAATCCCAATCACCAGCATGTGTGCGTCATGGTGTCCCATCACGACCTGATCAGCTTGGCTGTCTCTCCACAATGCCGTGTAGATCGACATCACCCTTTGCTAGCAATCATCTCATCCCAATTTAGGGGAATATTCTCATCACATCAATCTCATCCCAAATAATGGAAATAATCATAATGCACTCTTACACCGGCACATGTAGTTTCAGGGTTAGGTTATTTAAACCTACCCTTCCTCGGTGACTAGCGATACTCCCAAAAATATTTTTGATTTTCATACAAGGGAAACAGAAATATAATTGCATTTACTCATAACCTTTCACACCGTATATAGCTTCATTGGTACTTTCAACCACTTACAATATCATTATTTCATTTCTCTCTTGGCCATATATATGATTCTTTATTCGTGCCACAATGACCGTATTTCATGTTTCAAACTTTCATTTCTTTACTTTCAAGGATCATCATAATAAACATCAACATATAGAATATTCTGGAAATCACAATTTTAAGTTCATTAGAAATGAAGACTTTAAACACACTTTCCAAGTAATGGAGTTAAATGATCGGCAATCAAATAACGAGTTAAAATCATAGACGAGTAACACACCATTTATTCTTGAAATTCTTTTCCCAAAAAGGGAAATACACAATTTCAACTCATGAATATGTAAGAACTCAAAATACATTGAAAATATTTACAAAGCATAGCATTAGTTAAAACAGCCACATTTGGTCATGACTTGAGTACATAAGCTTTTAGGAAAATCTATTTTCGAAGTAATTTTGGAACAGTTGAATCAAGGTTCATTTCATAACCTTTCTCACATCATCTCATTTCATCGGCACCACTAGCCACAAGTATAACTTTCATTCTTGGCACGGTGGCCACACTTTATATCTCCAACTCACTTATTTTACTTTCAAGAATCTTTATAGATTATCAACAATATAAGTATTCAAAATCAAGGCCTTAAGTATATATATGCGCAATAGGAGTTTTAGACGCATGGGTATTTTTTCTAAGTTAAGCATAATGGACTTTCATTCGAAACACGACTCAAAGCCATAACATTTTAATACACATATCATTCTTGAATACACTCCCGAAGGATAACATATTGTGAAAGGAACATTCGGAACACGTTTTGAATACATAAATCTCGACACTTTGCTTACTCGGGACAATAAATTTTTTTGGAACAACTCGGAACATAGGAATAAGGGACTTGAGCCAACCATACTTGAAACTTATGGGAACATTATGGAATTTAATTCTAAGAGAGTACTTTAGCCAATATACCTTG
The DNA here is from genome assembly GCF_001879085.1 of Nicotiana attenuata. Classification (NCBI taxonomy): domain Eukaryota; kingdom Viridiplantae; phylum Streptophyta; class Magnoliopsida; order Solanales; family Solanaceae; genus Nicotiana; species Nicotiana attenuata. The sequence continues at coordinate 35,603 of NW_017674753.1, read as the reverse complement.
CTTGAGCTTTCCTTAAATTACTTCAATGTTTCGAAAATCCTAGCAATCCCAATCTACTTAGAAACATAACAAAATTGAACACAAATTAGGAAGATATTCATGGTTTCAACTCATTTGAGGATTTTATCAAACACTAGGCGTGCAAATTTGACTACAAGGTTCTTCAACAAGATTTCCTTCACTCCACCACCAATTCAATACAAAAATTTTACTCATATTAGCTCAATTAACTTCCCACCATCCTTATAGCTATATGCATGCATAAATAACAACTCTCATACCCATGAATCACAGTCCCAATTATCCATCTTCTGCCCAAACTCGAAATTGCCGAATGGATATGCGATCGCATAATGGACCGCAGAAACGACCTTCAAAATTCAACAAATTTTCTGCTCAACTCTGCGACGATTATGTTGTTACACCCCATATTTTCGTACGTGAAATTACGCCATAAGTAAATTGATGAAAATTCCCATAAGTAGATTGATGAAAGTACGGGAAGATTAGATAAGTAATTATAACACCAGGATAGGCTTTATTTCCCCCCCCCGACCCCAAAAACCGTAGCAGCAGTTAGAGTTAAGACCAATAATCAAAGT
>NW_017674753.1:19297-34981 GCF_001879085.1 Nicotiana attenuata | reverse complement strand
TTTTTTCCCCCCCCCCCCCAAAAAAAACGTGGCAGCAAGTTGAGTTAAGACCAAATATCAAAGTGTGACTCTTGGACTTTATGTTCTTACTTCATTAAGGGGTGATGGTATGTTCTCTAATGTAACAATGGAGCTTCAGAATAACGCATATGAAATTTCTTAGCGTATTATCAATGTGAGCTTTTACAATTTTAATGGAGTACGGTGCAATCTTTCTCAGGAATATCATACGAATTTTTCCCTACTCCGATCTTGCTGTCACGTGTATTGTCGCAATTGACCGCGTTAGAGGGTTTGTCAAGAGAATCGGCTCAGGTATGTTAAGTCTAAACCTTTCCTTCATTTTGGCATAATCTCGTAAATACATATATTTGATAACGAGGCATAAAGAGAAGTTCATACTCCCGAATTCATATACATTATCATAGTCTCATAAGTTACAGTATTCACCCTTATCGGGACTTCATATTAAATTGAGTATTGTCTTCTTCTAGTCAAGATAACAGAGAGTATATATATACAGTATTACAGTACTTTCGCTAATTGAGCTATAATCGATGGGCAGGCCCTATTGGGCAACCTCTAATCAGATGGTATGTTATATACCGAGCCTGCTGTGGCCGAGCGCCTATGAGCTAGCCCAGCATGGCCGAGATACAGAGCTTAGTATGGCCGAGCACCTATGAGAGAGACTACTACGGTAGAGCAGTTATATATACCTAGCCTTATATGGCCGAACAGCTATTTTACTTACTATATTGAGAGAGTTGAGTTAGAATCAGCAGGTAAGCATGTCTTCAGATTATCTTTGACTCCCAAATACTTTTCGTTATTATATTATCAGTTCAGTTTTGGCTTCAGATATTCTGTTGCCTACCTCCTCAGTAGATGTTGCCCGAGTTCAGCTTGATCGGTAAGCTCCGCGTCCTTCGGAGTTGCCGGGTCTAGAGATTTATGTACATCTTGTGTATATATGTATATATATGTTATGGGTAGGCCGGGACCCTGTTCCGATCACAGTACATCCATCAGTAAAGTCTTGTAGACATATCCTGTCAGTTAGTGCAGTATGTTGGGCTTGTAGGCCTTGTATGTATATTTTATTGGTTTGTCAGCTGTAGTCGTTATGACGGCTTTGTCAGCCAGATTTATATTGTTGTTAGTCAGAGTTCGCAAATTGTCATTATATGTTCACGTACAGGTTTTGGTGTGGTTTTAACATAGAGTGATATGGATATTTCTTACTTGTCTCAGCGGTTGAAGCCCTGTGAAGGGAACTATCTGGTTCATGATTTAGAGTTTGGCCTTTGTTCTGGCGGAGAGAAGGCATTTGGCTATGAAATTTCTAACCTTGGTATATAGAATTGTGAGATTGAGCATTTCCGAACATAGTGGAGTATGTTCTTATGTGGTTGTGTGGTTATCTTTGTATGAGCACATCAGAGCTTGTTAGTGTGATGATGTACATTTGAATGCCTTAGGGATGCGGTGTGTGGGGTTGCGTTAAGGAGGTGGTCCTTAGTGTATCGATATTTTGCAACTTTAGGGACGGACTTATGTTTTATGTTTTGATGGTTCGGCGGAGATAATCATTGAAGAGGTTCTTCGTTTAAGGTATTTTTATCATATGGATGGTGTAGAGATGTATCCTGATTCGTGTTCGCACTATGAGTAGCGGAGGATGAAGAAGTTCATTATTAGGCATGTCTCGCAGTGTTGATTGTCAACTGGGCATGAATGAGAAGCAGGGATCGAATGGTATACTTTGGAAGATGGCTATACTAGTGTAGGAGTGGGAGCGCCATTATGGATCTTAAGCTAGGCTATCCACAGGCTTGATGGACGATTTGTGTGACTTGGGTCATTATGGACAAATGACTAAGATTGTGCATTTCATTTTTGGTAATGACATCTTAAATTTGGAGAATTTTAATTTGAAAAGAATGGTTTTGCTTGAGCTACAAAAGGGACGTGAATGCTTGATTATCATCTTAGTGCACTATACGGTCTTAAGTTGTGGATGTGTTGATCGATCTTTTGGTTGTTCATTGGTGGAATAAAATATATTCTTGGAGCTTGTGTACGAGTGTAGGCTCGAAAGTATTCATCGGTTACAGCAGTAGTGCTCATGGCGAGGTCATGAGGAGATTTGAGGTGGTACAATTTCTTATGAAGTTGCTATAAAGAGTTTTACCTTCTATTTAATGGGATGTATGTACTACGACATGAGTCCGGATTGCTTGGGGTAGATGGCACGACTCTCATGAGGTTTAGTATGAATTTGGGCTGATAATTTGGAATGCGTTATGGTTAATGCAACTTGGGATTATGAGAAATTAAGTTGAGCATTAGTGTGAAGTAATGGTAATTAAAGAGGAGCGGTCATTATGAGTTCCCAAGTTATGTGATTGTGGATTGAGGCCAAGTGGGGGAGCCTATCATCGATTTGGATCACATGGTCATGTATGGTTGTATTCCTGGACTTTGGCGAGCTTTTGGATTAGTTATGGCTTGAGAAGGATAACTTCAAGATTGATTCAGTCAAGGAATTTGCTGAGGCGTGTTATAATTCACCTGGTTGTTACATGTAGGTTGTGGAATGACTCAGGTTGGAAAGTCGTTGGCGGATGTGAAATGTAAAGGAAAAGGATTCGCTCGATTGTTCTTTGGAGTATTCATGTGTTGGTGGAGCACTGATTATTCGGCATGTTTGGCTATGTACTCGAGACTAGCACTGAGGGAGTGACTCTCGAGGATGGTTTTAGTGGGTTCAAGATTTAAGATGTGATACCCAGGGATTCTTAGATTCATCATGTGGCGGAGGAGTTGATATTGACGTTGGATTGTGGAAGAAACTTGGGGTATTTTTGTAACATTATCGGTTCTAGTGTTTGGGAGATGGAAGAAACAACTTCACATTCTTAGAAGATCTCTTCAGATGAGGCATTTTTGTTTGAGGTACTATTGGGTGTATAAGAGGGAAAAAAGTGGCTTACGAGTCTTAGGACAATGAGATCTTATGTTGGGACCACTTGGGATGAGTTTGATCAAGGTCCATAGTGTAATGAGGAAAGATGAGTGTTGCCGTGAAGGTGGGTCATGGCTAATCTGAAGAAGTTGTGTTTGTTTAGCAGTGGCAATCAACATTGTTATAGAGATGATTAGTTCCATTGGTGTATTAGGGCTTTGCAAATGTTTCTGGCAATACCTTTCGAGTTGAGTAGTCTGCATGACTTGGTTGATTTAGAGATATACATTTCTGATGGTTTGGTCATGTATAAATGGATCCCGAATAGTTTGTGATGATTTTGACCACGAATTGAGATTGATATGTTCTACGGATATTGGAAGGTAGTTGCGTGTTGTGATTTTTCTCCTGAATAGAGTTAAGTGGAAGATTTCTGGTCGGTAGAGTGTGTATCCTATTCGTGATTCAGGATTGACAACGAGATTTTCGTATTTTGTGTTATGGTATGGCATATACGGTGAGTCGTGTGGGATTGAGATGGAATGAACAAGGTTGCGGTTCAGCTTTGGTAGGTATGTCATGAGTTCTAGACAGCATGGATAATTTAATTTGCTTAAGATGATACTAATATTATGTTGCACCGCCGGAGGAGAGCGTGTGTTATAGGAGACGCATCGTAGATTGATTTGTGGAGGCTTGACTAGTACTTAGAGATTGTGTGGTTGGTGACCGTGGATGTTCAGATTTGTGCCATTTGGTGCGGAAGGCTTATGGGGGTATTTCTTATGAGGTGATTGCGTGTGCGTGTTATATCAGTTATTTAAGTGGGAGAGATAGAGATCAAACGTAGAAATTTTGTATTCTCAAGGTTTAGAGATTTGATCCTTGTGGAGGCAACTTATCCCATTGGTAGCAGACTATGGAAGTGTATTAAGGGCTAGACGGCTAATGGTATGTCTCGTTGGTGAGGTCATTGTGGATTTTAGGGAGTTATCTCCCTATTTAGAGATGATTTGGATCGGTTTGGGTGCGTATTGGTAGGCCTAATGAGGATGAGTATTCTATACTGGATCGGATTTGCTTACTCAGTGTAGCTTTTTATATGGGTGTGTTATATGGTCAAATGGATGTTATTCTTGCCTGATCTGTTTCATGCGTTACTCCCATATTCTATGGTAGTTCGTAGGCTACTTGACTATTTACCCGCATGTTGTGGTTTCGTTTAGCCCTCGTGGCGTTATATGAGCGAGATGGCTCTTGAGATGCTTATTTGCTTATTGCACCACAATGCTAACCATTTCCGTAGCGTGTTATGCGATTTGTCTCCCATGGTTATGATTATGCACAGTATGTACTGGTTGTTGATATGCATGTGGTTAGTGAGCATGAGGATTATGGCTCAATGAGTATCCTCGTGTGGAGCGGTATGATGATTGGATCGGGTTGCACGCTGCAACAATGTTATGTTTGGATACAACTTCTAGTGTTTGATCTGTGTGTTTTGTTTCTATCTTGTGCGATAGATTCAAAGCATTGTTATTTTATGATTGAATTTGTTAGGCTTGTTAGATAGTCCTCTTATTCGATTTCTTCCCGTTATTTACTACATTTGGGTTGTTGCTTGTTTGGTGCATGAATTTTATTGTATGTGGTTCTTGATAGAATTTGGTGTGGCTTGTTGGTCCGGCAGTTTGTTCTAGTTGAGACAAGGTTACTGGATATGGAAATAGCAAAATCAGAGTTGGATAGGGTGTGTTTTAAAGTAGAATATCACTAGTCAGCTCAAATTTTGGCGGTGGTACTTGTCAGGCAAGAGAATTCCATGACTGATTGATTAGATGGTTGGTTATGAGTTTTTGTATGTTTCATTCTCCATTTTAAGCATTACAAGGGTTTGGAACGAGGTTCTACTCGTTATGAGGTACATTACCCGTATCAGGTTTGCAAAGAGCAGCAATTGTGGTCAGAAGATGTCGCTATGGGGATCTGAGGGATAGGTTACATCGTGTGGTTGTATCTTAGGAACATATTTAGGGTTTACTGCAGTTTTTTGATATTGATATAGTGTATATATGTTTGATTCTAAGGATGGCAAGCTAAAGTGGAAGGATCAGTCGGGTTATGTTAATGAACTTATATAGATTGAGATGGCATGAGATCTTTCACAGGTATGTGTATGACGAGCTTCTGCAGTCATTTGATGGATTTGGATTGACTCGTGGCATGTTCGAGGACGAACGTATGATTAAGCAGGGGAGAATGTAATGTCCCGACCATTCATTTTGAGCTTTAGTATTTTGTTCGTTAGTTTGAGATCTTGAGTAGCTTCATATAATGTATTATCACTTGTATATATGGTTGGTTTTGATATTCGCAGGGTTTGGAATTGATTTGATAGAATGATTCTCAATTTGGAATCTTTAAGTTTGAAGAGTTCATCAAAATTTGACTTTTAAGTGAACAGCCTCGGAATTGAAGTTTGATGATTCTAATAGCTTGATAATTTGGACTTGGGCGAATGTTCGGATTTGAATTTGGATATTCCTATAAGATTTTGGCTTTATTTATTGAAAGTTGGCAATTTGAAGGTTTAGAAAGTTCATAAGTTAGACCGGGTGTTGACTTTGATGCTATTGGGGTCAGATTGTTGTCTAAAAGTTGGAATAGCTTCTTTATCATTTGGAACTTTTGCGCTACAGCTTGTTGGATTCGGATTTGTTAGGCTTGAATCGGATATTTGGTTTGAGGTTGGAACTTGATGAAATTAAGAGATTGATCTTGGTCGATGATTCTTAGTTTTGATGCTATTCGCTGTGTTTTGAGCCCTCAGATAAGTTTGTATTAGGTATTTGGACTTTCTAGCACGATTGTACAGGGTCCCGGGGCTCGGGTGTGATTCGAGGTGGTTTGGACCATTTTGTTGTGCTTGAAATGTTGGATTATGGTGCATCTGATGTGTTTCGCGATTGCGTAGAAGGTTTTTGGGCAGCTGACGATCTGTGCATTGATTTTGCGGCGTTGGTATGTGTTCGCAGTAAGATGGTCGCACTGGCTATCATGTTTGCGCTCGTTACTTCGCGATCGCGAAGTGTTGCTGGAAGCAGGTTGACTCATTAGCTTCTGCGTTCGCGTGAAAGGATTGTGTTCGCGCTTCTCTGGTTCATTGGCTTTCACGATCACGAGGCTCAAACGCGATCGTGCAGTGCATTTTCCTAGGCAGTGTTCCCTTGTGGTTAGTGATTCCGAAGGTTATTCCGCGATCGCGAAGGGCACATCTGGACAGTGTATTATAAGTTCTCATTTTCGGACTTTGAGCTTATTTTGTAATATTTTGAGATTGGGAGCCCGGATTGAGACAGTGTTTGAGACGATTTTCACCCACTTGGATTGGGTAAGTGTTCTTGACTCAGATTTGATTATTATTCATGATTCTATCTTTGATTTTTGCATTTGATTTATTAATCTAAAAAGGTAAATTTGGGATTTTTGCTTACACTTTAAGAGAGAGTATTTTGAGGTTTTGACAATCAATTTGGACCCGGATTTATATAATAGTTATATATTTGGACTCGGTAGGTTATAGCTCATCAAATTTTGATATTGGATGCGGATTTTGAGCACGCGGTCCCGGGGTTTGGGAAATTCTTCAAAGATCAAAAAATTTATGGGTTGGGAACGCTTCCTATAGCATTGTTTGTCTTCCTTGGATGACGTTTGGCTTGGATTCGTGTGATTGGAGGGCTAGAGTGTGGTTTTGACACGAGCGGTAAGTCTCTTAGCTAACCTTATGATAAGGGAAACCCCTAGAATTTGACTTTACTTCCATGTGCTTAAGTTATTGGGGGTGGTGTATATGCATGGTGGCGAGCTTATATGCTCTTGTCAAGGTTATATCATGCCCGGGATGGAATTAAGATACTTGATGCCTTGTTTTGTCTATGGGCTCCTTTGATTCATGATTTATTTAACTTTTGTGACTATGTTCGTTCTATTATTCACGTTAGAAATCATGCCTAGGCTTGTCATTAGTTGCGAAGGCATGGGAACTTACTCTTGATATGTTAAATTGTTCAGTTATTCATAATCACATAATGATTTCATGAGCATATATTTGTATGATATTTATTAAGTCCTTGTGCACCTTTATCTATAATTCTTGAGTATATACATACACTTTGAATAATGGATACGTGTTTTGTATCGAGGATTTTGGCACGAAGGGTGAGCATGCTGATGAGATACAACTATGGCACATTGGATAGTTGATCGGTTATTGATTTATGAGGGATTGGTATTATGTCCCGCTTTGCGCTTGGACTTGGTACCGTTCCTCCGGAGTAAGGTGATAACCCATGTTACTTTGCGCTCTGTAAGCTTGGTGCGTACATGAATTTTTTACCGGGACGATACATGGATTTGTATCGGCTTGATGTGATACATAGATTTTGTATCGGGATACGTGAATCATGTATCGAGCTACATGGATCTTGTAACGGTTTGAGCATGCATCATATTCTTGATTCATTTAGAGACATTCATTTAAACGCTAACTGTTGCATGCCACACACGCGCGCGCGCGCACACACACAAACACACACACACACATACACTCACACACACACACACACACACACACACACACACACACACATATATATATATATATATATATATATATATGTTCTATTTGGGAGTCTCGAATCCGTTATTTGAAGACTGCGAACTTCACTTGAGATATTTGAGCAGTGTTATGATTATTTGTTGAATTGAGAAAGCATGCTTTATGTCTTTTGACTATTTTATATCTTAGTATCTATTGATCATGAGGATATTTATTGTTTCAGCTAAAGGCTTGTTATTATTTATGTGTTGTATGTATTCAGATGCATCTAGCCTCGCCCCTACTAATTGGTGGTTAGGCTTGATTCTTACTGGGTACCGACTGTGGTGTACTTATACTATACTTTTGCACACTTTTGTGCAGCTTCTAAGGCTAGTATTGCAGTACCCTTTGAGTCTAGTAGGAGTATGTTATTGGAGACTTCGTGGTGAGCTATCATACTGTTTCGATCCACAACTTGTGAAGCCCCCCGTCCTCATTTATTTTCTGTCTATTTTCTTTCCCACAGACAATTGTGTTTATGTGTTTAAACATGTACATATTCAATAGTTACTCATGTACTTGTGTCACCTAGTTCTTAGGGGTTGTACTGTTTCGATCTCGTTTAGATCATGTTTTACTTGTATCAATTATCTCAGTGCTGTGAGATTATTTATGCTTTTATTATATTATAATTCTGATAATTAAAGGGAAGGGGACTCTGTTCTGTTGACTGCAAATTGGCTTGTTTAGTAAGTACGGCTAGGCGTCGTCACAGCCTGAGGTGTCACAATTAGTATATATACTTTCCTAATTGCAACTTCCTTTTGTTCATCTTCTTTATTTACCTCTTGGAAATTCCTTTTTTCTTCTTCTTTATTTACCTCTAAGTTCTCGTCCAATTCTTATATCCAGTTTTGGGGGATGGAAATACTGTAGTAGTTCCTGGTTTTAAGTAAAGAAGGCGGCATATTCTTTGTAATTAACGGCGGGTAGCCAATCAATCCTTCAATAAACTTTTTACAATAAGGAGTGGAAGATAGTCAAATCAAAACTTTTATCATTTTAACTTTTAAGACCATGAACTACTACACATGACAAAAGAAAAAAATGATGAACACATTATTTTCGTATCTTTATGCCTTAACCAGCAAAATGCCAAAATTTTAAAAGGGACAAATGAATCAAGAATTCCCACACCTTTTCCCCTTGACCAGCCTTTTCTTTTCTTTTCTTTTTTTTTTTTTTTTTTTGGTTGCTTCAAACAAGCTGAGGTTCTAAGAGCTCGATAGGTAATGTTTAGTTTTCAGTCGAACTCATATCATCTAACCTTTATTTCCATTTTTCTCCTCTAAATGCTTTATTTAATGAGGTAAAATTGCATGTAACTAGCATGATTAAGTGTTTTTATATATTATTTCAAAGATTTATATTAATAAATTCTTGAAATTCTTGCAAACAAAAAGTTTTATTAATCAAAACTCTCTAATTGTATGATTTGAACATGTTGGACCATAAGCATTATTCCTATATAGAGAGAATCCAACTTTTACGTCTAAGGCTCACACCACCAAGAGAATCACATACTTCTTACTTCTTAGTGTAATTTTATGAGAAATTAACGCATCAAATTCGTTCTGCATATGTGAAGTCTAGTAGCAGAAAATGTTTCATTTCTCGTAATTACAGTGTTTATGACTTGACCGTTGAACCCAGTGGCCGAGCTACATACCTCCGAGAGGTGTTAACTGACACCCGTTTTTCGCAAAGATACACTGTTTAAATAGGTAAAAATTATTTTTCTGATGTATATAAACTATGTATTGAATCTCTTTAACTTCTTCATGGTTTACTTCTTTAAATTTTGACACCTCTAAGTGGAAATTTTGGCTCCGCTACTGGTTGAACGTGAACGTTGTGTTTTTCCTAACATAAGTTAAATGATAATTTTTGTTTTGCGCTTCACATAATTGACACTAGTTGAGTGAGACCTTTTTGTTTCATAATTTTATGGACTCAGAATTTTATGGATCCAAAAGTGTAAGATGGGTCCACAAATTTGTGAGGAAAAAAAGGCCTCATACAACTAGTGTCAGTTGTGTGAGGCACACCACAAAATCTTTTTTTTTAATAATTTTATTTTGTGCTTCACACAACTGACACTTATTGTGTAAGGCCTTTTTTTTTGTCTCACAATTTTATGGACCCAAAAATATAAGATATGGGTCTACAGATCTACTGAAGTAGAATTTTCAGTAGATCAATAAATAAAACATACTAGTAGTAGAGTTTTATAGCATCATTTTCTTCAATTCCAATAATAATTAGTCACAAAAGACTATTTATTTAAATAAATTTGATCTCATCTACTTTGCTATTCAAGACCCAGTAAAGGAAGGAAGGAAAACCAAAAAATCTAAATGTACAATCCAACCGTCTTTCAAAAGCTTTTACACAAAGCAAAACACAGAATATCTATGTACATAACTTAAACCAAAACATTTAGGAATATTTTTCTTGCATACTACAGAAAATCAAGAAGCAGCTCTTTCTCGTGGCCCTATGGTCCCAACAAAAAACATCCTTTTGTCATCTCCAATAAATAGTTAGAAAAAAGTGAAAGTAGATGAGCCCTTTTGAGAGACTTTATTTTTCTTTTTGACAGAACCACTTTGGAAGAAAATGATGTTACATTTTCCTTTCACTTAACATGATTGAAACTGAACCAAACAAACCATTCTCGATGCATCATTATCAAAAGGTACTAAATCATCATTTCACATATATACTTATGTATTCTCATGTCTCCCATTTGTGATAATTCCTTTTTGTCTACAATTATGGTTCTCTATGCATGCGTTGCGTGCTTTGCATTATTATAAGTGCCTTGTTAAGAAACCACCTTTAATGAGAATGTTTATATTGGGGAGTTTATTAACATTTAATACTTTTTTAATATTTGTCATTGCATAATAGCTATAAATTTCTGGTACTTATGATGCTGTTATTATTTTTATGTTTTTTGTTGATAGTACTGATGAAATATTGTCTTTTTCGTCCCCTTGAGCCGAGGGTCTATCGGAAACAGTCTTTCTATGCTCTTGAGGTAGGGGTAAGGTCTGTGTACACTCTACACTCCCCAAATCCCACTTGTTAAATTTTACTGGGTTATTGTTGTTGAATAATGGCTATAAATATTTGTAAAAGCCTATATTAATATTTACTGAATCCAAATTATTCATAAAATAGCAAAATAGATAGATGCCTAACTCGAATAAGAATGCATTTACTACGAGTTCATGTAAATATCTTTTCATGAGTGAATGAAAGCAATCCAATTGGTTCAAACCTTTGCAATATATTCAAATTATGACCTCTTGATCACTTAAGTTACCTCAAAACACAAGTTCATTAGATTAGTTTGATTGGCACGTGAAATTCAGCGAATTGCTTTTTTATTTAGGTATAATCCAAGAAGTAAATAATTATTACAAAATTGTTCAGGGAGATGCGTTTTAACTGCAGTTAGTTGCTCACCAAAACTAATATTAGGTACATCAAAAAATAATAAGCTTCATGAAATTGGGATATAATTATTGCAGGACCAAGAAAAGGTCCCAAATGCCTTTCACGAAAAGATACAGATTGGTTGTATGATTTAAGGGTGGTACTTATTTTCCTTTTAAGGAGGGAGGATAATATCAATCCTCAATTGTCTATTATGTTCCACCTGGACGCAAATCAATCTTTATGACAAATACGAGTGGTTGAGTTCTGTAAATTAGTTCTCTTAATTCATATTTACGTATAATAACGCAAGTGTATAGGGTCAAATTTAACCCTCAGTATCTCTACGTCAGTGGGCGCGCCCAATGAGTGTACGCCGACCAACGTAGCGGGTACGACTCGGCCGTGAGGACGAAAGCGGCGCCGTTTAGAACTCAGCGTCTACACTAGAAAGACGTTACCTATCTCTGTAACTTTTTGATTCTTTCGAGGAAGGTCTTCTATTATATAAAGGAGACCTCCACATTGTAAAGGGGGGGCTATCTGAGCTAATACAACTCTCTCATTTTCTATCTTTCTCTCTCCATATCTCTACTTCCGATTAATATATCTTATGAACATACATTGTCATCCTTCTAACACTGGATCTATAACAAACATTATCATCTTTGCATCTCTAGGATTATTATATTTGATTACGATTTGCCCTTCCTCTATTTTTTGATTGTTTTATCGCTTACAAAGTGCATCAACAACTTTTAAGCCAAACAATTTGGCGCCGTCTGTGGGGATTTCGAGAATCAAAACCATAGTATCCACCTAGAGATCAACCAACCACTACTTCTCTACACCACTCAAAAAATACGGAAAATGGCCGAAAAACAACGCCAGATCGAAAGCCATAACTGGGTGTCACACCAATCTCCTAGGTCCTCTCAACGAGGCCAGTGACGATGGCATCCTGAATGAAACCCCAAGCATCACACCAAGTGCAGAGATCTCTCCTTCCCCATCCGAAGGTCTGACGATCTTACGCAAGGGAGCTTCCACATCTACAGCCACGGAAGCACCCTCCGCGGTCAAAGAGCTATTGGAAAGATGGCTAACAAGCGCTTTAAGTGGCTTGATTGAAAAGCCACCGCAAAGTAACGTCGTATTTACACCAACGGTAGGTACCATTGCTGCGGTGGGTGAACCAGAAGTTACACTGGTAAATAACAGACCCATCGAGACGCAAACCAACGATGGCACGCTAACAGCCATCTTAAAGAAGATGGAAGAAATAGAAAATGAAAACGAGGCACTCCGCGATCAGATGAAGGAACATCAAGAGAGGGTCGACAAGATCCCCGGTGCTCCCAAGTTACTACCAAAACGCGACGTAGGAAGATTCGTCGACAACCATACACCGAAGAAGCTGCTCCTCACTCCACCCCTAAAACCTTCAAAATGCCTCCATACTTGAGGGTCTATGACGGAACCACCGATCCCGAGGACCACCTGATCCACTACGTCACTGCCGTGAAAGGCAACGACCTATCAAAAGAACAGGTACCTTCAGTACTACTGAAGAAGTTTGGCGAGACGTTGACAGGAGGGGCCTTAACATGGTACTCTCAGCTACCGGCTAAAGCGATATCAACGTTCGAGGAAATGGCGGATAAATTCGTCACAGCCCATGCAGGCGCGAAGAAAGCAGAAGCCAGGGTAAACGACATCTTCGCCATCAGGCAAAACGCAGGCGAGGGACTCAGGGACTTCCTGGCAAGGTTTAACAGGGTAAGAATGAGCCTACCAAATGTATCGGAGGGTATGGCAGTCGCCGCTTTCCAGAACGGGCTAAGCAGAAATGGTTCAAGGGCGACCAAGAAACTGCTGAGCCGCCTCATGAAATATCCCCCTACCACATGGGAGGAAATCCATAACGCTTATTGCGCAGAGGTGCGAGCGGACGAGGATGACCTAAACGGGCCGACCCAACGGTTAACGGCGATACATTCAGAAACGAGGAGAGATCGACGGAACGAAGGACGACGGGAACCACTCCCTCGTTCCAACAGAGAGCGACATCAGCCGTACACCAGATCCTCCCATCCGCCCCCAAGGCGACACNGTCATACGTTTCACTTCATATTACCGCCCCTAGTCGAGGTTAAATCCTCCTAAGACGAGGTTCGCATTTCCGCCCGCCGAAGACGCCCACCAAACGCGTCTCAAACGAGCGGAGGGACTAACTGTATAGGGTCAAATTTAACCCTCAGTATCTCTACGCCAGCGGGCGCGCCCAATGAGTGTACGCCGACCAACGTAGCGGGTACGACTCGGCCGTGAGGACGAAAGCGGCGCCGTTTAGAACTCAGCGTCTACACTAGAAAGACGTTACCTATCTCTGTAACTTTTTGATTCTTTCGAGGAAGGTCTTCTATTATATAAAGGAGACCTCCACATTGTAAAGGGGGGGCTATCTGAGCTAATACAACTCTCTCATTTTCTATCTTTCTCTCTCTATATCTCTACTTCCGATTAATATATCTTATGAACATACATTGTCATCCTTCTAACACTGGATCTATAACAAACATTATAATCTTTGCATCTCTAGGATTATTATATTTGATTACGATTTGCCCTTCCTCTATTTTTTGATTGTTTTATCGCTTACAAAGTGTATCAACAACTTTTAAGCCAAACAGCAAGGATCTTTAATCAAAGTTTAGAAGAAAAAAAAAACTTACGTGATGTCTAAAACTTTAGATTTCACATTACGTATAATGTCGCAAAAATCTTAAAATAAAGTTTTAAAAACTCGAAACGTGATCTAACATATATGTGCAATAATAACGATTAAACTTTAATTCCAACTAGTTAGTGTATCACACCGATATTGATACTTTGCTTCAATTGCGTTCTATTCGTCGTTAAAGTCATATTGTTTTTAAGAGAATATAGATACTTTGAGACAACTTCCCTCTAATATTTTGGTCTATCGAGTTGCTTCTTGAGACTTTCAACTATTATGGTGCTGCACCTATGTACAAATTAAGACTGGGTTGGGTAAATCTAATAGCACGACCCGACAAATATTACTAGGTCATCGGTATCGGATTATTAGGTAAATGCTTCGACAATGATTTAGTATTATTTGATTATTGAGTTATTGGTTCGGGACTTGATTAATCTAATTCTATTAACGGTTTAACCAATAACCTAATAAACTTTATTAAAATTATAATTTTCCCTTAGATATATGAAGCCACCTTAGGGCTTAGTGACCTTCATTCTTAGTTTCTCACAACTCAGAACTGTCATCTAGCTGCTTGCAAGACTCTAAAGATACATATTGGATAGTATTACAGCTTAAGAAGTTTGTGATTTATCATATTTTCTATCTTAAATAAGATAGCAAAAGTTCAAAGATGCTCTTTGGATATAGAAGCTTGTTATTTTCTGGTTTTACTTTATTTGTGTTGATATAGCTGATATTGGGGATAATAAAATCGAGGAAGATAATAAGAAGATGGATCGAGGAAGATAAGAAGAAGAAGGCTGGTGCATTATCTCAACTGATATGAACGAGGTTCTGAACAATGAAGAAAGGAAAATGAACTGGACAGCCTTAAGCTATTTGGGCCTAATATCATTTGGGCCACCCGATTTTGGGCTACTGCTGCTGGAAGAGTCCATTAAAGTTTATACACTAGTTATACAGTCAATATACAACTTGTAATTAAAGTTTATCTTATACTAGAGTTTGTTATGGAGTAGACTACTTTTTCTCTTGTATATATACGTGTATGTACAGAACGTTCAACAATGAATATACTGAAAATACTTTCACAGATATTCTTCAAATCTCTCATGGTATCAGAGCGGGTCTCAGCTGCTCGTTTGTTTCTTTGATTCTCAAGTCATCCTCATTCTTTTCTTTTCACTCTTCTAACTCATCATCAGTTTTCCAATGGGTACCAACGGAACACCTGTTGATACTATTATTTCATCTTCTTCGACTACCAATGCTGCACCTGGAGTTTCTCCTACAACGGGTGTAGTGGGCTCTTCACATCCATATTACCTTTATCCCTCAGACTATCCAGGCATGAATTTGCTTACTTCAGTTTTTGATGGCAGAAGCTATGGAGGATGGAGAAGGGCAATAGTCATTGCCTTGTCTGCAAAGAACAAATTGGGGTTCATTGATGGAACCCTGACTGTTCCACCTGGCGATTCTGGACTCCAAAGGATCTGGGCTAGGTGCAATGATATGGTCCTCTCATGGCTATTGAATTCTTTATCCAAAGAGATAGCTGAAAGTGTTCTGTACTCGCAAAGTGCCAAGGATCTCTGGAGTGACCTGGAAGACAGGTTTGGGCAAACAAATGGAGCAAAGTTATTTCAACTACAAAAGGAACTCAGTGCAATTGTTCAAGGTAATACCAGTGTCTCCACCTATTTTACTAAAATGAAGAGCCTATGGGATGAACTTGATGCATTAAATACTTTCTCGGCTTGTATTTGTGATTGTGAGTGTGGAGCCAAAATTAAGAATATAAAGGCACACCAAGATGAAAGGTTAGTTGTCAATTTTTAATTAGGGGCGTCAATGACACAA
>NW_017674753.1:14084-17060 GCF_001879085.1 Nicotiana attenuata | reverse complement strand
GGCAGGCTTCCATGGATAAGGAAATTGAAGCACTTGAGCTAAATAAAACATGGGATGTGGTAACACTACCAGCGGAAAGGAAGGCTTTACCATGCAAGTGGGTTTACAAAGTTAAGCAACTCTCTGATGGTAGTATAGAACGACTGAAAGCAAGGTTGGTCATCAGAGGTGATATTTAGAAAGAGGGAATAGATTACAATGAAACCTTTTCCCCCGTGGTCAAAATGACCACCATTCGATGCATTCTAGCTACAACAGTAAAGAAAGGATGGGGACTCTACCAATTAGATGTCAATAATGCCTTTTTACATGGAGACCTAAGTGAGGAAGTGTACATGAAGTTTCCACCTGGTATTCTGCCTCCCTCTCCTAATCATGTTTGTAAATTAAGGAAATCGCTCTATGGACTTCGCCAGGCTTCGAGACAATGGTATGCAAGACTCACCAGTGCTCTTAATTTCAAAGGGTTCACTCATTCTCTCAACGATTATTCCCTATTTTTCAAAAAGATAGAATCTTATATATCTATTGTGGCAGTATACGTGGACGACATCTTACTAACAGGAAACAACAACGAAGAGTTACATGCTTTGAAAGCTTTTCTCAACCAGGAATTTAAAATTAAGGATCTTGGCAACTTAAATTTCTTCCTAGGCATGGAAGTCATTCGTGAACCGAAGGGTCTGATTCTTTCTCAAAGGAAATTCACCACGGATCTTCTTCAAGAATTTGATGTTTTTGATTCTCCGCCTGTCTCCTCTCCTCTGGACCCAACTACCCGATTGCTCGCTGATTCTGGAGAACCTTTAACTGATCCTACTATATATCGTCATCTCCTTGGCAAGTTGAATTATCTCACCCACACTCACCCCGATTTGTCGTTCACCTTCCAACATCTCAGTCAATTTATGTAGGACCCAAGGAAACCACATCTTGCTGCAGGACTTCGAGTCCTTCGTTATCTTTTAAAGGACCCAGGTCTTGGGCTTTTCATGTCACCTTCATCTTCATTTCAGCTCCTAGTTTTCTGCGATTCTGATTGGGGGACTTGTCCAGACACGAGAAAATCAGTCAGTGGGTTTTACATCTCTCTTGGTTGTTCTCCCATCTCTTGGAATTCAAAAAAACAGAGCTCCATCTCTCGCTGAACTTACTTGGTTAGTCCGTCTATTTGATGATCTCTCTGTACCCATCTCGTTACCAGTACCTCACCATTCCGATAACCAAGTGGCGATTCACATCGCCAAATACCCGGTCTTCCACGAACGAACCAAGCATGTCGAAATTGACTGCCATTTTGTCCGACAACAATTCCTTGCGGGTTTAATTTCACTTTGCTTTGTTCGGTCTTCTTCTCAGCTTGCAGATCTTTTTACCAAATCACTCCCAGGTCCTACCCATCGCAACTTATTGTCCAAGTTGGGGGTACTTTCATCCCCCTCCAACTTGAGGGGGCTGTTGATATAGCTGATATTGGGGATAATAAAATCGAGGAAGATAAGAAGAAGATGGATCGAGGAAGATAAGAAGAAGAAGGCTGGGGCATTATCTCAATTGATATGAACGAGGTTCTAAACAATGAAGAAAGGAAAATGAACTGGTCAGCCTTAAGCTATTTGGGCCTAATATCATTTGGGCGACCCGGTTTTGGGCTACTACTGCTGGAAGAGTCCATTAAAGTTTATACACTAGTTATACAGTCAATATACAACTTGTAATTAAAGTTTATCTTATACTAGAGTTTGTTATGGAGTAGACTACTGTTGCTTCTAATATAATACGTGTATGTACAGAACGTTCAACAATGAATATACTGAAAATACTTTCACAGATATTCTTCAAATCTCTCAATTTGCTACCATCAGGGCAAAGGTGCGTAGCTCTAAGGGTGGTCAACTGACCACCCTTCGTCGAAAAATTATACTGTATATATAAGTAAAATATTAGATTTTAATGGTATATTATATATATTGAACACCCTTTATTGGGGATTTTTTTACTTATTTCACGTTTGAACACCCTAGATGAAATTTCTGGCTTTTCCACCGGCTACAATAGGATCATGACTTGTAGTTTATTGTCTTCTTTTTTATGTATATTACTCAAAAGCCACTGTATTTTTTTGCCTAAGAAAATTGTTCTTGTGGTATAGTTAATTATTATTTTAATAAAGAGGTTTTGTTTACTATTTTAGCAGCATTATGAGGAAGCACTTTTAGCCAACTCTGTTGCCTTCTAAGTATTCATATTATTTTTATTTTCAGAAGCCTGCTATCATGTTACAAAACTCATTGATTATCCAGTTATCTCTTTGATCTTTTAAGGCTTTTCTCATCTTATCGGGTAAATCAAAAACTTAATTAATCATTAATGATCGATAGCTAATTAGTCGATATCCGATAACAAATATCTTATTAGTTCATTTAAAGGTTTAGCTATTTATAAATTTATGATAACAATCAAAACGTAACTGAACTGATCCATATCCACTCCTAATACAAATAGTGTATTCGATGGTCTATGTAGAATGTGATTAATCTATCTCTAGCGATATTATTTTTTTTCACTGTGTGCTACTAGCGCCTCCTCTCAGATGTAATAGTAACACAAAGTTACTACTATATGGCACATATAGGGAAAACTTCTTTCCCAATAATATATAGCGAAAATTTGGATACCTTTTTTTTTCTTCATGTTTTCGAATTTATCATTGAACTTTACAGATTAGGGGGACAAGCAGCATCACTGTGACGACCCGGCCTGTCGTCACGTGAACCATCCCGTTTCCCCCATCTCACGTTTCTCTATGCTTCATTATCGGTATTTGAGGTGATCGAGTCGACTTGGATTGGTTTTAGATGGAAATGAGACACTTAGTCTCTTTAAGGAAGACTTGTTTTGGAAAAGTCAACCGGATGTTGACTATTGAGTTAGAGGGCTCGGATGTGATTTTTGGTGTATTCGGGTTAGTCGTTC
>NW_017674753.1:4006-12043 GCF_001879085.1 Nicotiana attenuata | reverse complement strand
GCCTAAATCTGTAGGGGGGTTATAAACCCGGACAAAATCTTCAAGTGTGGAATAAGGCAGCAATCACTAAAACATACTGGGACCTGGCTCATATATATACATATGAATAAGGCCGCAGCAGTTTATATATATATACATATGAATCGGGCTGCACGCCGCAGCAGTATACTGTACGGATCGGGCTTCACGCCGCAGCAGTACGAGTAAATTACCGGACATTGAGAGGAATAAATGAATTGTGTACTGGTTTGAGGGATATTCACCTGTTCTTCTTCATTTAGCTGCTGTTTACTGCACCTACTATTTTGATATAGAACTGTGTAGTGTTTTTACGAGATTTCTTATTTTCAGTCGTTATTTATTGCTATTACTCACTGAGTCGGAGTACTCATTTTACTCCCTGCACCATGTGTGTAGATACAGGTATCCCGGAGGCTTAGTAGAGTTGTTTGTTGCTCTCCAGATTGTCACCGGAGTTATTGAGGTAGCTGCTTGGCGTCCGCAGGACCCGATTTCTCCCCTTATCCTTTTTTTTGTTTTCCGCATCCTAGACTCTCATATGTATAAATTTGCTACTCAGCTGTATTTAGAGGCTCTAGACCCGTGACACCAGATTTGTTGGGAGTTGTATTGGTACTTGTTATGGTTTTCCGCACTGTTTTTATCTATCATCACGAAATGGAATCATGTTTAACTGATAATTTAACTCTATTAAATGGTAACGAGTTTCGTATTTGGGTTGAGAGCGTTGAAATGGTCGGGCATGCCTAGCATTGTGTTGGGCGCCATCACGATCGGGATTGGGGTCGTGACAAGTTGGTATCAGAGCCTAGGTTACTAGGTCTCGCGAGTCATAAGCCGGTTAAGTAGAGTCTCGCGGATCGATACGAAGACGTCTGTACTTATCCTCGAGAGGCTGCAGAACCTTTAGGAAAATTCCACATTCTTGAAATTCTTGTCGTGCGAACTTGTTAATCCGAATACTAAACTTCTCCTTATTCTATTCTTTCACAGATGGTGAGGACACGAGCTATCGGACGTGGCGGACGACCACCAGTGCCACCTACTGAGGCCACCAGAGGCCGTGGACGCGGTCGTGGCCGAGGTAGAGCAGCAAGGGCAGCACATATTGATCCACCAGCTGTCCCAGTTCCGGATCAGGTTCCAGCAGTACCAGCTCAGGCACCGGCTGTGCCCATAGTGATTCCTGGCCTTCAGGAGACGTTAGCTCAGATCTTGACAGTGTGCACGGGCCTGGCTCAGGTGGTTTCAGCCACCACAGCACCAGCAGCTACTTCACAAGCCGGGGGAGGCAGTCAGACCCCCGCTGCTCGCACACTTGAGCAGGTAGCACAGGGATTACAGACTCCAGAGGCACCTCCAGCTCAGCCAGTGGTACCAGTACAGGAGTTCAAGGTTCCAGTTATGCCCGAGGACGAGCAGCGTCGCCTCGAGAGGTTTGGTAGACTCTAGCCTCCGATATTTAGTGGAGCTGAGGGCGAGGATGCCCAGGGTTTTCTCGACAGATGTCAGCGGATGGTCCGTACAGCGGGGATTCTTGAGTCCAGTGGTGTGGCTTTTACTACCTTTCAGTTTACGGGAGCTGCCTTCACTTGGTGGGAGGTGTATGAGCGGCGTAGGCCGGTCGGTGCAGCACCTTTGACTTGGCAGGAGTTCTCCACTCTCTTCTTGGAGAAGTATGTACCGCAATCTCGCAGGGAGGAGCTATGCAGACAGTTTGAGGGGCTACAACAGGGAGATATGACAGTGTCCCAGTATGAGATGAGATTTTCGGAGTTGTCTCGTCATGCAGTTTGGCTGGTTCCAACAGATCGTGAGCGTATCCGGTGTTTGTTGATGGACTCACCTACCCTCTTCATGTTCTTATGACTAGGGAGCGAGTGCTGGGTGCCACATTCGAGGAGGTGGTTGATATAGCCCGAGAGATTGAGTCGGTTCGCCGGCAGGATCGAGATGAGAGGGAGGCCAAGAGGCCTCGAGGTTCTGGTAGTCACAGTGGCGCTCCTTCGAAGGCTAGTTTCAGCAGGATCGGGGACGTTCTTTCAGGCCCTCTCAGTCAGCTAGACCTGAGTATCGAGGTGGGTCTTCTGGTCGTGGTTATCAGGTTTCTCAGCAAAGCCAGCCATCTCTCAGCGCTTTTCCAGCATAGAGTTCGTCTCATGATCCATCTGTTCAGGGTTCTTCCAGGCCGAGTGCATCAGCTAGTCACTCCGGCGCGAGGGGTTCCCTTCAGTCCCAGTTCCCAGCACCCGAGAGTTGCTATGAGTGTGGAGAGTTCGGGCATATGCGGAGGGAGTGTCCTCGTCGTGCTGCTAGCTCATCTCAGCAGAGGGGTCAGCCCTCATCTTCGGGTCCAGTTTCTTCAGCACCCGCCCCGCCAGCTAGGGGTGAGGATCAGGCAGCCAGGGGTCGCCCCAGGGGTGGTGGTCGATCGGGCGGTGGTCAGGCTCGCTTTTATGCTCTTCAGGGCAGGACAGATGCTATTGCTTCGGATGCTGTTATTACAGGTATTATTTCAGTCTGCCATAGGGATGCCTCAGTTTTATTTGATCCCGGTTCCACCTATTCCTATGTGTCTTCATATTTTGCTCATCATTTGGGTACGACCCGAGGGTGTCTTGCTTTACCTGTTCATGTATCTACCCCGGTGGGTGATACTGTTGTTGTAGACCATGTATACCGGTCATGTTTGGTTACTATTGGGGGTCTGGAGACCCGAGTTGATCTGTTGCTATTGAGCATGGTAGATTTTGATGTTATTTTGGGCATGGACTGGTTATCTCCGTGTCATGCTATTCTAGACTGTCATGCTAAGACAGTCACTTTGGCTATACCGGGTGTACCGAGGATCGAGTGGCGTGGTATGACTGACTATGTTCCTAGCAGGGTGATTTCATTCTTAAAGGCCCAGCGTATGGTTGGGAAGGGTTGCCTTTCATATTTGGCGTTCGTGAGGGATGTTGGAGCCGAGACTCCTAGCATTGATTCTGTCCCAGTTGTGAGGGAGTTTCCCGATGTTTTCCCTGCAGACCTGCCGGGCATGCCCCCGGACAGGGATATCGATTTTGGTATTGACCTGGTGCCGGGCACTCAGCCCATTTCCATTCCGCCATATCGTATGGCACCAGCGGAGTTGAAAGAATTGAAGGATCAGCTTCAGGAACTCCTAGATAAGGGGTTCATTCGGCCTAGTGTGTCACCGTGGGGTGCACCGGTTCTGTTTGTGAAGAAGAAGGATGGCACCATGAGAATGTGCATTGACTACAGGCAATTGAACAAAGTAACAGTGAAGAACAAGTATCCCCTGCCTCGCATTGATGATTTATTTGACCAGCTTCAGGGAGCGAGGGTGTTCTCCAAGATTGATCTCCGTTCGGGCTATCACCAGTTGAAGATCAGGGATTCAGATATTATGAAGACTGCTTTCAGGACTAGATATGGGCACTATGAGTTTCTTGTTATGTCCTTTGGGCTGACTAATGCCCCAGCAGCGTTCATGCATTTGATGAACAGTGTGTTTCGGCCGTATCTGGATTCGTTCGTTATTGTTTTTATTGATGATATTCTGGTGTACTCGCGTAGTCAGGAGGAGCACGCGCAGCATTTGCGAGTTGTATTGCAGAGATTGAGGGAGGAGAAGCTTTATGCAAAGTTCTCCAAGTGTGAGTTTTGGCTCAGTTCAGTGGCTTTCTTGGGGCACGTGGTGTCCAGCGAGGGTATTCAGGTCGACCCGAAGAAGATAGAGGCGGTGCAGAGTTGGCCTAGACCGACCTCAGCCACGGAGATTCGTAGTTTCCTTGGGTTGGCAGGGTATTATCGCCGGTTTGTTCAGGGATTTTCCTCTATTGCATCGCCCTTGACCAAGTTGACTCAGAAGGGTGCTCCATTTGTGTGGTCGGATGAGTGCGAGGAGAGCTTTCAGAAGCTCAAGACAGCTTTGACCACGGCTCCAGTGTTGGTATTGCCATCAGCTTCAGGTTCTTACACTGTGTATTGTGATGCTTCGAGAGTGGGGATCGGATGTGTGTTGATGCAGGAGGGTAGAGTTATTGCATATGCTTCTCGTCAGTTGAAGCCCCATGAGAAGAACTACCCTGTACATGATTTGGAGTTGGCTGCTATAGTTCATGCTTTGAAGATTTGGAGGCACTACTTGTATGGAGTATCCTGTGAGGTATTCACCGATCATCGCATCTTCAGCATCTATTCAAGCAAAAAGATCTTAATTTGAGGCAGCGGAGGTGGCTAGAGTTACTCAAGGACTATGATATTACCATTTTGTATCACCCGGGGAAGGCCAATGTGGTGGCCGATGCTTTGAGCCGGAAGGCGGATAGCATGGGGAGTTTGGCGTACATTCCAGTTGGGGAGAGGCCCTTCGCGGTTGATGTTCAGGCTTTAGCCAATCAGATGGTGAGATTAGACATTTCAGAGCCTAGTCGAGTGTTGGCTTGTGTTGTTTCTCGGTCTTCCTTGTATGACCGCATCAGAGAGCGCCAGTATGATGATCCGCATTTGCTTGTCCTTAAGGACAGGGTTCAGCATGATGATGCCAGGGATGTGACCATTGATAGCGGTGGCGTGTTGAGGATTCAGGGCCGGATTTGCGTGCCCAATGTGGATGGGCTTCGAGATTTGATATTGGAAGAGGCCCACAGCTCGCGATATTCTATCCATCCAGGTGCCGCGAAGATGTATCAGGATTTAAGGCAGCACTACTGGTGGAGGAAGATGAAGAAGGATATAGTGGGGTTTGTAGCTCGGTGTCTCAACTGTCAGCAGGTTAAGTACGAGCATCAGAGGCCGGGCGGTGTACTTCAGCAGATGATTATTCCCGAGTGGAAGTGGGAGAGGATTACTATTGATTTTGTGAGTGGTCTCCCTCGGACTTTGAAGAAGTTCGATTCGATTTGGGTGATTGTGGATCGGCTGAACAAGTCCGCGCACTTCATTCCAGTATGTACTACTTATTCTTCGAAGCGGCTAGCAGGGATCTTTATCCGGGAGATTGTCCGATTGCATGGGGTTCCAGTGTCAATTATCTCAGATAGGGGTACTCAGTTCACTTCTCAGTTCTGGAGGACATTTCAGCGGGAGTTGGGTACGCAGGTAGAGTTGAGCACAACATTCCATCCTCAGACGGACGAGCAGTCCGAGCGCACTATTCCGATATTGGAGGACATGTTGCGTGCCTGTGTTATTGATTTTGGGGGTTCATGGGATGAGTTTTTGCCGCTTGCAGAGTTTGCCTACAACAACAGTTATCAGTCGATCATTCAGATGGCTCCGTATAAGGTGTTGTATGGGAGGCGATGTAGATCTCCAGTTGGATGGTTCGAGCCCGGGAAGGCTAGGTTATTAGGGACAGAGATGGTTCAGGATGCCTTAGAGAAGGTGAAGCTGATTCAGGAGAGGCTTCGTACAGCACAGTCGCGTCATAAGAGTTATGCGGACCGGAAGGTTCGGGATGTGTCCTATATGGTAGGTGAGAAGGTCTTGGTGAAGGTTTGGCCCATGAAGGGTGTTATGCGATTTGGGAAGAAAGGGAAGCTGAGTCTGCGGTTCATTGGGCCTTTTGAGGTACTTAGGAGGATTTGGGAGGTGGCTTATGAGCTTGCTTTGCCACCCAGCTTGTCGAGCGTGCATCCGGTATTTCATGTATCTATGCTCCGGAAGTATGTTGGGGACCCGTCTCATGTATTGGACTTCAGCACTGTTCAGTTGGATGATGATTTGACCTATGATGTGGAGCCAGTGGCTATTTTGGGTCGTCAGGTTCGGAAGTTGAGATCAAAGGATATAGCTTCAGTGAAGGTGCAGTAGAGAGGTCGGCCCGTGGAGGAGGCTACTTGGGAGACCGAGCGGGGGATGCGGAGAAGATATCCTCACCTGTTTACGGCTCCAGGTATGTTTCTTGACCCGCTCAAGGACGAGCGTTTGTTTTAGTTGGGGAGGATGTGACGACCCGGCCCGTCGTCACAAGAGTTACCGCCCCATTTCCCCCATCTCACGTTTCTCTATGCTTCATTATCGGTATTTGAGGTGATCGAGTCGAATTGGATTGGTTTTAGATGGAAATGAGACACTTAGTCTCTTTAAGGAAGGCTTGTTTTGAAAAAGTCAACCGGATGTTGACTATTGAATTAGAGGGCTCGGATGTGATTTCCGGTGATTCGGTTAGCTTCGGGGGATGATTTGTGACTTAGGAGTGCGATCGGAATTGATTTTGGAGGTCCGGTGTAGAATTAGGCTTGAATTGGTGAAGTTAGTATTTTGACGAATTCCGGTTGGTAGGTGAGATTTTGATCCGGGGGTCGGAATGGAATTCCAAGAGTTGCAGTATCTTCGTTAGGTGATTTTGGATGTGAGTGCAAAATTTCAGGTCATTCGGAGGTGTTTTGGTTGGGTTTTTGATCAAATGCGTATTTCGGAAGTTTTTAAGAGACTTAGGCTTGAATCCGAGGTGAGTTAATGGTTTTAGCGTTGTTTGATGTGTTTTGATGATTGGAACAAGTTTGAATGATGTTTTAGGATGTGTTGGTGCTTTTGGTTGAGGTCCCGAGGGCATCGGTGTGATTTCGGATGGTCAATCGGACCAAGTTTGGCTCTTAAAAGTTGCAGGTTTTCAGCAGTTATTGCAGAGGGGATTTGGCTTTCGCGATCGCGATCATTGGGACGCCTTCGCATAGCATTGGAAGAGGAAGCTTTGCGTTCGCGTGGTATAGCCCACGTTCGCATAAGAGGATTTGGGGCCAGCATATTTTATTCATCGCGTTCGCATCTCATGAGCCGCGTTCGCATAGGTTTGGAAAGTGAAGCATCGCGATCGCGGAGCCCCTGTCGCGTTCGCATAGAACATTTTTGAAGCCTTGGGAATTTGCTCATCGCGATCGCGAGCCTAGGGCCGCGATCGCATAGAAGAAAATTATTGCTGGACAGAAGGGTTTTTAATAACATTTCATCCGCGAACCAGTCCCATTTCCTCCATTGTTGAGTATCCTTGAGAGCTTTTGACGAGGTTTAAAGAGGGTTTTGACTAGGAATCGATTGGAGGTGAGTCCTATGGCTTAGAAACATCATTTTATTGAAGAATCAACCCTTAAATTCATGGAAATTTGAGTAAAATTGGAAGAACTAGGGCTTGACTTTTGAAATAAAAATTTGGGATTTGAGGGAGCAATTGAGCTCGGATTTTTGTAAATTTGATATGTATAGACTCGTGGCGAGACGAGGAATCCAGTGATGTGAATTTTGTAATTTTTCGAGAAGTGGGACCAAGGCTCGGGTTTTGCCAACTTCGTGATTTTTGATAATTTTCGAGTCTTTTCGATTGGGTTATGTTCCCTTAGCCCATTATGATGTATTCCTTGTGGTTTTGACCAGATTCTACGCATGAGGAGGTTGATTTGCGAGGAAAGCGCAAAGCGAGCTAGGATTTCGGCCGACTTGAGGTGAGTAATGGTTATAAATGATGTTCTGAGGGTTTGAAACCCCGGATTTGCACTATGTGGTGCTATGTTGAGATGAGACACACGCTGTATGATGAGCGTGGGGTTTGTTACTGCTGGGGATTCGGACTCGGTCCATCCCGATTGATGACTCTACTATATTTTTGACTGAGTCTTAATTAATATCAGTATATTCTGGGCTAGTTGCCCATGTTTGGGGCCTTGTGCCGATCTGTAGAACCCTTAGGGGGTATTTTGTACTAGTTGACCTCACGCTACTTGTCGAAATCATAGCCTCAGTCATGTTCTTTATTGTTAAACATAATATGAACCGGCTTTAGAAATTGGCAATCCAAATGAGGAACACCTGGGGTTGGAAACCCTGCCTTAGCTGAGCGGGCCCGAGAGGCCAAGTCTATATTGACTGAGAGGGGTCAGGGACCCCATAATGAGGGTATTTGATATATTATATGGATCGGACTGCACGCCGCAGTGATATATTATATGGATCGGACTGCACGCCGCAGTGATATATTATATGGATCGGACTGCACGCCGCAGTATTATA
>NW_017674753.1:0-2685 GCF_001879085.1 Nicotiana attenuata | reverse complement strand
AATGCTCTATTAGTGCTTTTTCATGCTTTGCAGGTGATATATGACAAGAGAAGGCTATGGAGTACTTTTGGGATCAAATATGGAGAAATAGAGGCCAATCGTAAAATTTTGCCAAATGAACCAAGCGAAGCAGCTCAAGCCAAGCCTGAAGAAGGACTGCCGCAGTTCCACCGCGACCGCGGCAGAACCGCGGTAGAAGATGGTCGCGGATAAGTTGAGATTCAGAGAAGGTGTGTGGCCGCGGTTTGACCGCGATTGCGGCAGAACCGCGGCAGAGGCGGAAGAGTTCAGGGACTTAAGTGCAAAACACGGGATTTTTAGCCCAAAACCCTATTTTAAATACTAGACTTCGCCCAAAGGAGGCAAGTATTGTATTGGAGAATATTTTAGCAAGGAAAACAATTGTGAGAGATCACCCAAAAACATCTTTCTTCTTTTCTTTGATTTTTCTTGCAAGTTTTATGATGAATACTGTTTTAGTTGGTTTACCCATAGTTATGAGTAGCTAAATCCTTTGTCTAAGGTTTTGATGGAACCTATTGGGGGATGAACTTCTTGTTTATGTGAATACAAATTGCTAGTTCCAATCTCTATTTGTTCAACTATGTGTTTGTTGTAGCTAATTGACAGGATCCTCAATTAGCTGTGCCTAATAAGTGTGCATAACTCGGGAGAGAGTGCATATTTAGGTAATTGTTGAACAACACCACTCCCAAAGTAGATGAGGGATCAATAACCGAGGGTTTAAAGGCGGGATTAGGGATAACGAAGCCTTGGGTGTAATCTAAAGTGAATTGTGTTAAATAAAGCAAGCTAGTGTATCTCGGGAGAGTGCAACTAGTAAATTACTGTGATTACTCGGGAGAGATTTACGGTAAGAAGAGCGTTCATGATTAATAGAGATGTGTTGGTAAATTTGTATGAAGCATAAACAGAAGGAATTCCATCAATAGGGGAAATCATTACCTTAGCACTTTCTCATTATTGTTTACAGCTTAGCATCTTTGATTTGTAGCTATTAGTTACTGTTGATCTTAGTTATTAAAAACACCATCAACTGTGATTCTCAACGTTTGGGAAATCGATTCTAAAGAGTTTATTAGGTCTAAAGATAGTGATTGATAGGTTAATTCTCTGTGGATTCGACTCTGGGCACAATACTCAGGTTATATTTGCAACGTCCGCATTGTCCTTTTTATAAGGCATAGTTGGGCGTGATCAAATTTTGGCGCCGTTGCCGGGGAATTAACGGAATTATCAATTACCATTGATAGATACAAAAATTCTTAGTGTGGTCAGTTTTCTCTCTACCCAATTTTTTATTGAAATTTTGACGGTTGTTGATCTGGTTGCACAGGTGTATGCCTAGAAATTCTACGAGGACTGGAGAACTACTTGAAGGACTCTCAGACCCCGAGAAAACATTCCGGACATTGAACCGTGCCAACAAAAGACTTCAACAATCCCAACAAACACACAAATTCGAAATTGACATGGGAGACGTAAACGACCCCAACGGAAACGTCAGGAATGAGCAAGTTGGCTTAAATGCCAGAGAAGTGGCACCTCTTGTGCCTGAGGGTGCACTATATGACTGGGCACAACCCACAGCTGACAATCTGGCCACTGCCATTGTTGTGCCCGCAATACAAGCTGAATCGTTCCAGATCACAAATAACATGCTGCAGTTGTTGCAAAACAAGGGACTCTTTTCTGGGACGCAAATAGAAGATCCTCAGCAGCACTTGAAGAACTTCCTGTCTATCTGCAAAACTCAAAGGCAACCCAACGTGACTCCGGAAGCAATCAGACTGTTATTGTTTCCATTCTCTGTGACAGGAGCTGCTCAGGTTTGGCTAAACTCACTCCCCATAAACTCTATAGAAACTTGGGATGAGTTAGTCAAGCAATTTCACAACAAGTTCCACCCGCCAACAAAACTGCTCAACAAATTGACGAGATCGTGAGCTTCAAACAGAAACCAATGGAGACACTGCATGAGACATGGGGCAGGTTTAAAGGAATGTTGGTTATGTGTCCCCACCACGGTGTTCCAGAACAGATGTTGGGACAACGGTTTTACATGGGACTGTCAGACAGCATGAAGAATATTGTGGATGCCTCAGCTGGTGGGGCATTCTTGAGCAAAACCTGGAGAGAAGGCCAAAATCTGCTTGACAAGATGGCACAGAATTCGGGGTGGATGACCAGGAATGCACCTATCACTCCAGTGGTGCACTCAGTGCCTCTTGATCCCTCAAATACCATGGCTGAAAATATGGCGACCCTCCTGACACAGATGAGCATACTCACCAAAAAGGTGGAGGAATCAGGGCAGAAACAGCAAGTACATATTGTAGACACTACTAACGGGGGCTTGTGCACATCTTGCATTAGCCGGCCAATTGGTAATCCTTGGAACGCAGAACATGATCATCAGCATCAACACCCTGAGGACATGAACTATGTGTCCAACTATGGAGGCCAGAGACAGGGCAATCAGAACTGGGGCCAGCAAAATCAGCAGCAATACAGGCCGGCGCAGCCACAGTTTAACACAGGAAACATGGGAGGTATGAGACCCCCCAACAATATGGCACCTTATCCCAGGCCACAGGGGTACAACAATCACAATCAGCAGCAAGGGTATCATCCACCTCAGCAGCAGCATGGTGGAAGACAAGA
>NW_017674752.1:81960-86037 GCF_001879085.1 Nicotiana attenuata | reverse complement strand
GTTCTGGGCTGTTGCAGTGTTCTCCCATTTCCTTAGATCTTTAGTAGTACAATCTACTCTTGTCTTTGGAACATCTACTCCTTCAACATTCTTCTTGGTTGTGGCTAAAGGACCATCAGTGATGATATCCCAAAGCTCATAGTCTTCGCCCATTATATGGTCCCTCATTCTGTTTTTCCACCAGGAGTAGTAGAGGCCATTGAAGAGAGGAGGCCTGGCAGTGGATT
Source organism: Nicotiana attenuata (assembly GCF_001879085.1). Lineage (NCBI taxonomy): Eukaryota > Viridiplantae > Streptophyta > Magnoliopsida > Solanales > Solanaceae > Nicotiana > Nicotiana attenuata. Next base: position 85,810 of record NW_017674752.1, on the reverse strand, counting down.
GCCCTTCCCAGTTCCCAGGTGGTGCACTCATGTTGATCTTTTCCTAAGGTGTTAACCTCTTCAAGGATAACCCGCTCTGATACCAATTGATGTTATAAACGTCAATACCACACAAGAGGGGGGGTGATTTTTGTGGTACCTAATTTTCGCGTTAGAAGAACCTGGTTCTTCTAAGTGTTCTAACTACAGCAGTTTGCGGAATAATAAATACTGAAAGTAAAGTGCACAAAGATTTTTACGTGGAAAACACCTGGCTCAAAGGGTGAAAAAACCACGACCTACTACTCAGTAGGATTTTCCCAAACTCCACTAAAATCACTGAGCCAAAAACTGCATTTACAAAACTCTTTGTAAACCTAAGGATTAACTCTAATCCCAGTGTAGCACACAGCCTCAACTGTTGCGACACTTTCAAGTTAACTCTAACTTGAATACTCAATATACCTATTACAATTGCTTCTAGATAAAGCTGAAAGGTACAATATGAAAACCTACTACAATTGAACTAAACTTAGAATAAACACACAATGATGAAACTGGTTCTTCTATCTTAGTTCATGTAGCTTCAGACGTGCACACTTGTATCTCGCATATGTTGCTTGCAAATCATATTTTTTCTTTTTGCTCTCAAATATGCTAAACTTCTGCTTATGTGCAACCCACTGTAAAAGAGAACAATCGTTATATTTATAGAGTTAGTAATCAGAGTTTGATAAGAACTCGAATTGTGGATCCTTTGACAATTCGAGTCCAAGAACAACTCTAACTCCTAATCCATATTCTTGATCCGGATATAATTATCTTTTCATAAGGAGACTTCAACTCTTTATCCTATATGCAATCTTTTCGATCAATTCAGAAGATATTGTTGCTGATCCTTGAGACTTATCTTCTTCACGCGTATGTCACATATGTAAGCATATCAACACTGTGTCTCACATGATGGACCTGGTTCATGACTGAGTTCATTTTGTCAATCTTCAAAACTTCATCTGAACTTAGGCCAACAGTATTGTCTTCATTTAGCTCCTTTACTTGACTCATCATATCTGCCTTTCCGTTTGTCATGTTAATGACTTCACCAGGGACTAGTAAAGGTTCTCCGTCTTGATCTTCCTCAGCACTCTTCTCACAGGATGGATGAGACTCATCAAAAATAACATGAACACTTTCCTCAACACATTGAGTCCGCTTATTATATATCTTGTAAGCCTTTCTTTGAGAAGACTAGCCCAGAAATATTCCTTCATCACTCTTGGCATCGAATTTACCAAGCTGATCCTTTCCATTGTTGAGAACATAGCATTTGCACCCAAATGTTCTTAGGTGAATCAACTTGGGTTTCCTTCCATTTAACAATTCATAGGGGGTTTTGTTCAGAAGTGATCTGATCATGCACCTGTTCACCAAGTAGCAGGCAGTGCTGACAGCTTCAGCCTAGAAGTTCTTTGCAATTCCACTGTCGATCAGCATTGTTCTTGCTATCTCTTCAAGAGTTCTATTCTTCCTTTCTACTACTCCATTTTGTTGGGTAGTTCGGGGAGCTAAGAAGTTGTGAGTGATGACATTTTCATTGCAGAATTCATCAAATTTGACATTGTCGAATTCTGTCCCATGATCTGATCTAATGCATGCGACCCTAGACTCCATCTTCACTTGGATTTTCTTCACAAAAGCCACAAACACCTCAACAGTTTCATCTTTGGTTCTGAGAAATAGAGTCCATGTGAATCTGGAGTAGTCATCCACTATCACAAAAATGTATCTTTTTCCTCCTCTGCTTTGCACTCTCATAGGTCCACATAGATCTATATGCAGAAGCTCTAGTGGTTTTGAGGTGCTCATATCTCTTTTAGACTTAAAGGAGGATTTCACATGTTTTCCTCTAGCACAGGCATCGCAGACCTTTTGCATCTTGAATTTTGATATATGTAGACCATGGACCAGGTCCTTCTGAATTAGTTTGTTCAGAAGAGAGAAACTTGCGTGGCCCAGTCTTCTATGCCATAGTTCAGCATCATCATCAACTGCTTTCAGACAACTCAGATAACCACTTTGTAAGGACTCTAAATCTGCAACATAGATGTTCTTGTATCTTTTGGCCACAAGTACTACTTCACCAGTCACAAGATCAGTGACTGTACATATTTTGGAAAAGAATTCCACCTTGTTTCCTTTATCACAGATTTGAGAGACACTCAAGAGACTGTACTTAAGGCCATTGACATAGTACACATTTTCAATAGAATGAGTGAGTGACTTCCCGACTTTTCCAACTCCAAGAATGTACCCCTTTTTTCCATTGCCAAAGGATACACTCCCTCTTTGCAAGGCTTTTAGTGAAAGAAAGTCCATGGTGTTCCCAGTCATGTGCTTTGAACACCCACTATCCATGAACCATTGTTGACCGCTTCCTTTCACCGTTCCCTGCATAAGGAGATCAAGAGTTAGTTTTAGAAACCCAAACGAGTTTGTTCCCTTGTAGTAGGCAAAAGGATGAATAAGAGTTCTCTTAGTCCATGCAGGTAATGTGTGTTTTTTGTGAGTGGAACCTGGTCCCTCTTTTGTAGTCACATTTTCAGCAACCACTTTGTTTCCTTTTTTAACATATTGATTTCTGGCCTGGAAATCTTCTTCGAAGTGCCCATTATTCCCACATTGGGTACAAGGCCAGTTATTAGAGACAATGACGTACTTGCTGTGAGGGTTGTGAGGAGTTTTCTTCCTTTGGAACCCTATTCCCTACCTATTTTCACAATTACTAGTAAGCATGGCAGTGGTAGCTTCTGAGGACCAGGTCCACTTTAGGGACTTTTCAAGATCATTCTTTAATCTTTCCAAATCAATTTGGAGTTGCTCGTTTTTTTCAACTTCAACATACATCCTAGTTCTCATAGCGTTCACCTCATTTTCAAGCCTAATGTGTTCCCCACTGGCTATCTCCTTTCCTTTTCCAGAATTTTCAGATTTTAACTTAGTCCAAGGTTTCACTATTGTTTCCCTTAGGTCTGTAATTTCTGCCAAAAGATCATCCTTTTCTTTTCTGAAAATTTCAATGGTTTTCTTATGGTTAGTAACTACAGCCACTAAGTCGTCTCTAGTTTGTTCAGATTCTCCTAATTTTAAGATCAAAGAATCCCTATCCTCCACAAGATTATGAAAGACATTAATTAATATATTAGCTAAAGACATGAGTTTTCTTGGAGAATAGGATTTCAGATTTCTCTGAACATCCCTAAAATTTACCTCTTTGTTGTCATCGTCTTCATCATCATCTGATTGAGCCATCAAAGCAAAAGTTGAGTTATATTCAATCTCCTCGCCTTCAACTGTCATCATGGAACTATCACCAGTATCAGGTTCATCTTCTTTCTCACTAGAGGAATCCCCCCATGCTGCAAGAGCATGTCTCATCATGTTGTCAGCGGATCTTTCTCTCTTGAAGTCCTTGAAAGGAACCGGGTTCGTCTTAGCTGTTTTCTCATGGTAGTTCTTGGAGAATTCTTGCTTCAAGAGAGGACAGTCTTTCATGAAGTGTCCAGGCTTTCCACACTTATAACAAAGATCATAGTTGTTACACCCCAAGTTTTCATACGTGAGAGTACGTCGTAAGTCATTGATGTAAGCTCGAAAATGAGATTATATTTGGAAGCAAATAAAGTAAGTTAATCATATACCTTGGAGGTTACAAATATTTAAGATCATGAATAACAAGTACCAAAAGGGTTGGAAAGCTTAGTCGCTAAACGAATTGAAGAAAATAAGTTTCGTCGAAAATCGACAAGTTTGGAATGTTATAACATATTCTTTTTGGGTGAGACTAAGGTGATTAACATGATGAGGAGGTTAA
>NW_017674752.1:77869-81949 GCF_001879085.1 Nicotiana attenuata | reverse complement strand
CTTACCATAAGGAGTCCATTCAAAAATGTCACTCTTGACATCCATTTGGAACAAGGTGAATTCCATATGGGATGCAAAAGCGATTAGAATTCTAATAGCTTCTATGCGAGCCACTGGAGCAAACGTTTCATCATAGTCAATCCCTTCTTCCTGATTGTAGCCTTGGACCACTAGCCTGGCCTTGTTTCTTGTGGTAATTCCATGTTCATCGAGCTTGTTTCTGAATACCCACCTGGTTCCTATAATGGTTCGATCTGAGGGTCTAGGTACCAGGTGCCACACATTGTTTCTCTCAAACTGATGTAGCTCGTCTTGCATGGCTGTAATCCAATCTGCATCTTTCAAGACTTCCTTGATATTCTTGGGTTCTATCTGGGAGAGAATGAGAAGGCAAGTGAATTTCTGGCTCTTGATCTGGTTTGTACTCCAGAATCTAGAGGAGTAATAATGTTGTCCATCAGATGAGAGCTTTGATGTCTCCAGTTAGACATCCGAGGTTCCTTCTGAGAGGAAGAGGGTATGTTTGGCTGGTTTTCCTCTGTTCCTCTCTCAGGTGCTAGTGGAGTTCCCTGAACTGCATCAACCACTCTTTCTTCAGCTTCAGTGGTTGTAATTGAAGTGCTTGGTTCTGTTGAAGATGAGACAGTATTGTCTTCATTTAGCTCCTTTACTTGACTCATCATATCTGCCTTTCCGTTTGTCATGTTAATGACTTCACCAGGGACTAGTAAAGGTTCTCCATCTTGATCTTCCTCAGCACTCTTCTCACAGGATGGATGAGACTCATCAAAAATAACATGAACACTTTTCTCAACACATTGAGTCCGCTTATTATATATCTTGTAAGCCTTGCTTTGAGAAGAGTAGCCCAGAAATATTCCTTCATCACTCTTGGCATCGAATTTACCAAGCTGATCCTTTCCATTGTTGAGAACATAACATTTGCACCCAAATGTTCCTAGGTGAGTCAACTTGGGTTTCCTTCCATTTAACAATTCATAGGGGGTTTTGTTCAGAAGTGATCTGATCATGCACCTGTTCACCAAGTAGCAGGCAGTGTTGACAGCTTCAGCCCAGAAGTTCTTTGCAATTCCACTGTCGATCAACATTGTTCTTGCCATCTCTTCCAAAGTTCTGTACTTCCTTTCTAATACTCCATTTTTCTGGGGAGTTCGGGGAGCTGAGAAGTTGTGAGTGATGCATTTTCATTGCAGAATTCATCAAATTTGACATTATTGAATTCTGTCCCATGATCTGATCTAATACATGAGACCCTAGACTCCATCTTCACCTGGATTTTCTTCACAAAAGCCAAAAACACCTCAACAGTTTCATCTTTGGTTCTGAGAAATAGAGTCCATGTGAATCTGGAGTAGTCATCCACTATCACAAAAATGTATCTTTTTCCTCCTTTGATTTGCACTCTCATAGGTCCACATAGGTCCATATGCAGAAGCTCTAGTGGTTTTGAGGTGCTCACTTCTCTTTTAGACTTAAAGTAGGATTTCACATGTTTTCCTCTAGCACATGCATCACAGACCTTCTGCATCGTGAATTTTGATATAGGCAGACCATGGACCAGGTCCTTCTGAATTAGTTTGTTCAGAAGAGAGAAACTTGCGTGGCCCAGTCTTCTGTGCAATAGTTCAGCATCATCATCAACTGCTTTCAGACAGCTCAGATCACCACTCTGTAAGGACTCTAAATCAGCAACATAGATGTTCTTGTATCTTTTGGCCACAAGTACTACTTCACTAGTCACAAGATCAGTGACTGTACATATTTTGGACAAGAATTCCACCTTGTTTCCTTTATCACAGATTTGAGAGACACTCAAGAGACTGTACTTAAGGCCATTGACATAGTACACATTTTCAATAGAATGAGTGAGTGACTTCCCGACTTTTCCAACTCCAAGAATGTACCCCTTTTTTCCATTGCCAAAGGATACACTCCCTCCTTGCAGGGCTTTTAGTGAAAGAAAGTCAATGGTGTTCCCAGTCATGTGCTTTGAACACCCACTATCCATGAACCATTGTTGACCGCTTCCTTTCACCGTTCCCTGCATAAGGAGATCAAGAGTTAGTTTTAGGAACCCAAGCGAATTTGGGTCCCTTGTAGTAGGCAAAAGGATGAATAAGAGTTCTCTTAGTCCATGCAGGTAATGTGTATTTTTTGTGAGTGGAACCTGGTCCCTCTTTTGTAGTCACCTTTTCAGCAACCATTTTGTTTCCTTTTTTAACAGATTGATTCTTGGCCTGGAAATCTTCTTCGAAGTGCCCATTGTTCCCACATTGGGTACAAGGCCAGTTATTAGAGACAATGACGTACTTGTTGTGAGGGTTGTGAGGAGTTTTCTTCCTTAGGAATCCTATTCCCTACCTATTTTCACAATCACTAGTAAGCATGGCAGTGGTAGCTTTTGAGGACCAGGTCTACTTTAGGGACTTTTCAAGATCATTCTTTAATCTTTCCAGATCAGTTTGGAGTTGCTCGTTTTTCTCAACTTTAGCATACATCCTAGTTCTCATAGCGTTCACCTCATTTTCAAGCCTAATGTGTTCCTCACTGGCTATCTCCTTTCCCTTTCCAGAATTTTCAGATTTTAACTTAGTCCAAGGTTTCACTATTGTTTCCCTTAGGTCTGTAATTTCTGCCAAAAGATCATCCTTTTCTTTTCTGAAAATTTCATCTCTAGTTTGTTCAGATTCTCCTAATTCTAAGGTCAAAGAATCCCTATCCTCCACAAGACTATGAAAGGCATTAATTAATACATTAGTTAAAGACATGAGTTTTCTTGGAGAATAGGATTTCAGATTTCTCTGAACATCCCTGAAATTTACTTCTTTGTTGTCATCGTCTTCATCATCATCTGATTGAGCCATCAAAGCAAAAGTTGAGTTATATTCAATCTCCTCGCCTTCAACTGCCATCATGGAACTATCACCAGTATCAAGTTCATCTTCTTTCTCACTAGAGGAATCCCCCCCATGCTGCAAGAGCCTGTCTCATCATGTTGTCAGTGGATCTTTTTCTCTTGAAGTCCTTGAAAGGAACCGGGTTCGTCTTAGCTATTTTCTCATGGTAGTTCTTGGAGAATTCTTGCTTCAAGAGAGAACAGTCTTTCATGAAGTGTCCAGGCTTTCCACACTTGTAACAAAGATCATAGTTCTTTGATCTGTTAGAGCTGTTCCTTTTTAGCATTTCTCCATTTCTTCTGACCATCTTCTGAAACCTTTTGGTTAAGTAAGCCATGTCACTGTCTTCCTCACTTGAATCATTGTTATCAGCCTTAAGTACCAGGTTCTTTTCCTTCTTTGGTTCTCTTCTTTCACTGTCTATCTTTTTCTTTAACTCGTAGGTCTTCAAATTTCCGATCAGCTCTTCTATGGTCAACTCCTGTAAGTCCTTTGATTCAGTAATAGCATTCACTTTGCTTTCCCAAGGGCTAGGCAGAATGCTGAGGATTTTCCTCACTAGCTTGTTTCTAGGAATGGTTTCACCAAGTGAATGTAACTCATTTATGATGGAAGTAAATCTTGTGTGCATATCTTGAATGGATTCATCATCCCTCATTTTGAAGAGTTCATACTCGATAGTGAGCATATCAATCTTAGACTGTTTTACTTGTGTGGTTCCCTCATGAGCTGTTTGCAAAGCTTCCCATATCTCTTTGGCAGTGTCGCAGGTGGAGATTCTATTGTACTCTTCAGGTCCTATTCCACATACTAGAATTTTCTTAGCACGAAAATTCTTCTCCACAGCTTTCTTGTCTGCTTCAGTGTACTCTTTACTGGTTTTTGCTTTTGAGAATGGAAGTTCTTCCAGTACCTTGGTTGGAACATAAGGACCATCGCATATGATATACCATAACTCAGAATCCTCAGCCATGATAAAATCATGCATTCTTGTTTTCCACCACCCATAGTATTGTCCATTGAACCTAGGTGGTCGGTATGTAGATTGACCTTCTTCAAAATTTGGTGGAGTAGCCATGAGCATCATTCCTAGGTGTTAGCCTGATAGGAGGAACCCGCTCTGATACCAATTGTAGGTTTTGTGTGGACGTCCACCAACCAG
>NW_017674752.1:66007-77082 GCF_001879085.1 Nicotiana attenuata | reverse complement strand
CGATCTGGAATCCGTTAAATGCCGTGTAGTCCAAGTGTGTCAGGTTCCCTATCTGGTTCTTGACATTAAGTTTGTTAGATCATCAAAACAGCAGGCAAAGATATTGAAGACCTATCATATATATATATATATATATATATATATATATATATATATATATATATATATATATATATGGTTGATGCGGTGTACACTTGCAACGTACGTATGCTAAAACTAAAACTAGTGTCATATAAAAGAATGAAACTCTTTTCTCTAAAATGTCTATTACAATAAGCTCAATATTTGTTAGTAAAACACTTTTTTCTTTTTTGCGAAACCCATAGAGAATTCATTCTTTTTTCCCATAAAAAGCTTCCTATATATCTAGTCTTCAATCTAGAGTAGTATATAACTTACTTTCACGATCCGGATTTTCCACCGTTGCGATCGTGATGGCGCTCTTAGAATGCTGGGCAAGCCAACAGATACAATCTAACACACTAATCACTAACCAAAACAGTAATTAACAATAATTTAAACTAAACAAATAAGAAGTGCGGAAATTGTATAAGAGTTTAACATACTAATACACGACTACCCAAAGATCTGGCGTCAAAATCCACAAACGTCTAAGAGTTCTACAAATACTGGTTTAAAAGAAATACATCTCTTCTTGAAATGAAAGAAAACAGGGAAACTAAGATAGAGGGAAGGGGACTCCAGGGTCTGCGAACGCTGGCAGATCAACCTTGGGTCTCCCGATGGACTGAAGGCAGCAACCCAACTCTGCTCAACGAGGTCCGGTACCGAAATTCGCACAGAAAATGCAGAGTGTAGTATCAGTACAACCGACCGCATGTACTGGTAAGTGCCGAGCCTAACCTCGGCGAAGTAGTGATGAGGCTAGGACACGACAAATAACATGAACCTGTGCAGTTAAATCATATACGAGGAAATAACAATAACGAAAATCTAACAGATAATAACGGGAAGGGGGAAAACATGCTAAGGGGAATACCAAATTCTGAAAATAGTACAGTACAGAAACACAGTAAATATCATGCTTTGAACCAACAGAAATAATAACATAGCAACATGTGCACGACATCACCCTTCGTGCTTTTACTCTCGTCCTTACCATAAAAAACAACAAAAACGGCACGGCATCACCCTTGTGCATTAACTCTCTCTCATAACATGGCACGGCATCACCCTTCGTGCATTATCAATATCAGAATACGGCACGGAATCACTCTTCGTGCATTAACACTCACTCACAATATCTTGCACGGCATCACCCTTCGTGCATTACACTCTTCCTCACCCAAACAACAAAAAATAATAACAAACCACCAAGGGAATCCACAATAACCAATCTCGTTTCAACATGTAACTTCACAATATAAATCTCAACTTGAGTCAATACTCAACAAATATCCAATACCAGGAAAAAAAAACATAATAAGACTTGTTTAACATGAAGAATAACCAGTTTAAGCATGAACAGTACGTATAAAGAAACACAACAGTCACAAATATAAAACTCACTCGTATGCTATGACCCGACAACAACGTATATATACTCGTCACTTCACCTATACGTCATACTCAACAACTAAACACGTAGCAAATAAGATAACAATACCTAATCCCTCAAGCTAAGGTTATCCACAACACTTACCTCGATTCCACGGCCAAACTCAAGCCTCAAATACCGCTTTTCCTCTAGATTCCACCTCCAATCCACTCGTATCTAAACAAATTAACTCAATATCATCAATTATTGATAAAGGAATCAACTACAATGCATAAATTTAGTTTTCCCAATAAGTCGAAAACCGACCCGGGCCCGCTTGGTCAAAACTCGAGGTTCGGACCAAAACCCATTCGCCCATTCACCCACGAGCTCAAATATGTAATTAGTTTCGGAATCTGACCCCAAATCGAGGTCTAAATTCCAATTATCAGAAAAATCTCTAATTCTACCCAAACCTCCAATTTCTACCATGAAAACCATAGATTTTTGGATGAAAATTGATGTAATGCAATGGGTAATTAAAAGAATGTGGTTTAGAATCATTTTACCAACACTTTGGGGAAGAACTTGTTTCTTGAAAATCGCCTCTAAGCCTTCTTGTTTTTGAAAATATGAAATTATGGAAGACTCCCGTTTTTGATTCTGTTTTTAAACCACTGGACAGGTCTTCTTCGCTTTCGCGAGAGACCTGTCACGTTCGCGATGCATTGCGGCCAGAAGGTCCTTCGCGTTCATGAAGATTTGTTCGCATTAGCGATGCTCTTTCCCCCCTGACCATCGCGTTCGCGGGCCTTGGACCGCGTTCGCGAAGAACAACTCAGAGATTCCCAGCCCACCTCCTTTTTACTCTACGCGTTTGCAAGATACCGGTCGAGTTCGCGAAGAGCAGCCCCCCAGTGCTCCGCATTCGCGACCATGGCTTCGCGTTCGCAAAGAACAATTCCCTCCCCAGCCCAGGTTGCACTTCGCGTTCGCGAGAGTTGCTTCGCGAACGCGAAGCACAAAACATCAGTCATACCAGAAACAGCAACACAACAAATTTTCTAAGTCCAAAATATCCCGTAGCCTGTCCGAAACTCACCCGAGCCCTCGAGGCTCCAAATCAAACATGCACACAAGTCTAAAAGCAACATACGGACTTGCTCGTGCGATCAAATGGCCAAAATAATATCTAAAACTACGGATTTAACACCAAAACACATGAAATCCTGAAGAAAACTTGAAATTCCTATATTCACAACCAGAGGTCCGAATAACGTCAAATCAGTCCCGTTTCTCACCAAATTTCACCGACATGACTTAAATACCATATTAAACCTGTACCGGGCTCCGAAACCAAAATATAGGCCCGCTACAAACAAGATCAAACATTATTCAATTTCTTAAAACCATTATATTTCCAGTTTAATAATTTTCTTCAAAAAATCATTTCTCGAGCTAGGGACCTCGGAATTCAATTACGGGCATACGCCCAGTACCATATTTTACTACGGACCCTACGAGACCGTCAAAATACGGGTCCGGGTCCGTTTACTAAAAATATTAACCGAAGTCAACTTAAATCAATTTTAAAGGCAAAACTTAATATTTTCTCGAATTTTCACATAAAGGCTTTCCGAAAACGCGCCCAGACTGCACACGCAAATCGAGGAAAAAGAAAATGAGGTCTAGAAGGCCTCGGAACCCCAAATTGGATTCTAAAACACGAGATGACCTTTTGGGTCATCACATTCTCCACCTCTAAAACAATCGTTCGTCCTTGAACGGACATCGAAAAGTACCTGAGCTAGTGAAAAGATGGGGATATCTGCTCCGCATATCGGACTCGGACTCCCAGGTAGCTACCTCAACAGCTAACCTCTCCACTGTTCACGAACCGAAGAAAAACTCTTCGATCTCAATTGGCGAACCTGCCGGTCCAGAATAGCTACTGGCTCCTCTTCGTAAGTCAAATCCATGTCCAACTGGACAGTGCTGAAATCTAATACGTGGGATGGATCGCCGTGATACTTTCGAAGCATGGACACATGAAACACTGGATGTACCGTTGATAAGCCTGGTTGCAATGCAAGTCTGTAAGCCACCTCTCCCACTCGATCAAGAATCTCAAAAGGCCCGATGAACCTAAGGCTTAAGTTGCCCTTCTTCTCAAATCTCATCACGCCCTTCATGGGCGACACCCGAAGCAACACTCGCTCTCCGACCATGAATGCCACATCACAAACCTTACGGTCGGCATAACTCTTTTGCCTGGACTAAGCTGTACGAAGTCTATCATGAATGATCTTAACTTTATCCAAGGCATCCTACACCAAATCTGTACCCATTGAGCCTCTCCCGGCTCAAACCATCCAACCGGCGACCGATACCGCCTACCATATAGTGCGTCATAGGCAGCATCTGGATGCTCGACTGATAGCTGTTGTTGTAGGCAAACTCTGCTAACGGCAAGAACTAATCCCAAGAACCTCCAAAGTCCATAACACAAGCGCGGAGCATATCCTCCAAAATCTGAAGACTGCGCTCGGACTATCTATCCGTCTGAGGATGAAATGTTGTGCTCAACTCGACCCGCGTACCCAACTCACGCTGTACTACCCTCCAGAAATGCGAGGTAAACTGCGTACCTCGGTCAGAAATGATAGACACGGGCACACCATGGAGACGAACGATCTCACGAATATAGTTCTCTACCAACCGCTCGAAGAATAGGAAACTGCCATAAGAATGAAATGCGCTGACTTAGTCAGCCTATCCACAATAACCCATACTGCGTCGAACTTCCTCTGAATCCGTGGGAGTCCAACAGCGAAGTCCATAGTGATACGCTCCCACTTCCACTCAGGAATCTCAATCTTCTGAAGCGAACCACTAGGTCTCTAATGCTCGTACTTTACTTGCTGAAAATTCAAACACCGAGCTACATATGCAACAATATCCTTCTTTATCCTCCTCCACCAATAATGTTGTCGCAATTCCTGATACATCTTAGCGGCGCCCGGATGAATAGAATACCGGGAACTGTGAGCCTCCTCTAGAATCAACTCACGAAGTCCATCCATATTAGGCACACAAATACGACCATGCATCCTCAGACCTCCATCATCTCCAACTGTAACCTGCTTGGCATCACCGTGCCACACCGTGTCCCTAAGGACAAGCAAATGAGGATCATCATACTATCGCTCCCTAATACGCTCAAACAAGGAAGACCGAGCGACTCTGCAAGCTAGAACACGGCTGGGCTCAGAAACATCCAACCTCACGAACTGATTGGCTAAAGTCTGAACATCTAAAGCAAGCGGTCTCTCACCGACTGGGATATACGCAAGGCTTCCCTTACTAGCTGACTTCCTACTCAAAGCATCGGCCACCACATTGGCCTTTCGGGATGTACAAGATGGTGATATCATAGTCTTTCAATAGCTCCAACCACCTCCTCTGCCTCAAATTTAGCTCCTTCTGCTTGAACAAGTACTGCAAACTCTTGTGATCCGCGAACACCTCATACGACACGCCATACAAATAGTGCCTCTAAATCTTCAGCGCATGAACAATGGCTACCAAATCATGAACTGGATAATTCTTCTCGTGAATCTTCAACTGTCGCGAAGCATATGCAATAACTTTGCCACCCTACATCAATACCGCACCAAGTCCAATACGAGATGCGTCACAATATACTATATATGGCCCTGAACCCGCGGGCAATACCAACAGCGGTGTCGTTGTCAAAGCTGTCTTGAGCTTCTGAAAGCTCGCCTCACAGTCGTCCGACTACCTGAACGGGGCACCCTTCTGGGTCAACCTGGTTATCGGGGCTGCTATGGATGAGAACCCCTCCATAAACCGACAATAATAACCTGCCAAGCCCAAGAAACTCCGAATCTCTGTAGCTGATGTGGGCCTAGGCCAGTCCTTGACCGCCTCAATCTTTTTAGGATCCACCTGAAAACCCTCTGCTGACACAACATGACCCAAGAATGCAACTGAACTCAACCAAAACTCACATTTTGAAAACTTAACATATAACTGGCTGTCTCTCAGAGTATGAAGAACAATCCGAAGATGCTGCTCATGCTCCTATCGGCTGCGGGAGTAGATCAAGATATCATCAATAAAAACAACCATGAAGGAATCCAAATAGGGCTTGAACACCAGGTTCATCAAATCCATGAACGCTGCTGGGGCATTTGTCAACCCAAATGACATCACTAGAAACTCATAATGCTCGTACCGAGTGCGAAAAGCTGTCTTAGGGACATCAGATGCCCTAATCCTCAACTGATGGTAGCCAGACCTCAGATCAATCTTCGAAAACACCTTGGCACCCTGAAGCTGATCAAATAAGTTATCAATCCTCGGCAATGGATACTTGTTCTTGATGGTGACTTTGTTCAACTGCCGATTATCTATGCACATTCTCATTGACCCATCCTTTTTCTTTACAAACAACACTGGCGCACACCAAGGTGAGACACTGGGCCTAATGAAGCCCTTATCAAGCAAGTCTTGCAACTGATCCTTCAATTCCTTCAACTCTGGCGGGGCAATACGGGATGGCGGAATAAAAATGGGCTGAATGCCCGGAGCCGAATCAATGCAAAAGTCAATATCCCTGTCGGGTGGCATCCCGCCAGGTGTGCAGGAAATACCTCTGGAAACTCACGAACAACTGGTACGGAATCTATGGAAGGAACCTCCGCACTGGAATCACGAACATAATCCAAATAAGTCAAACACCCCTTCTCAACCATACGCCGAGCCTTCATATAAGAAATAACCCTACTGGTAGAATGACCAAGAGGCCCTCTCTACTCCAATCGAGGCAACCCCGGCAAGGCTAAGGTCACGGTCCTGGCGTGACAGTCCAGTATAGCATAATAAGGTGACACCCAATCCATCCCTAATATAACATCGAAGTCAACCATATAGAGAAGTAGAAGATCTACAATAGTCTCAATACCCCTAATAATAACCATACACAAGCGATAAATACTATCTACAACAATAGAATCACCCACCGTTGTGGACACATATACAGGAACACTCAAGGAATCACGAGGCACAACCAAATACGAAGCAAAGTAAGATGACACATAGGAGTATGTAGACCTTGGGTCAAATAGAACTGAAGAATCTCTACTGCAAACTGAAACCATACCTGTGATAACGGCATCGGATGCCTCAGCCTCAGGCCTGGCTGGGAGAGCATAACATCGGGGTTGGGCCCCACCACTCTGAACTACATCTCTGGGACGGCCTCCTGCTGGTTGGCCTCCACCTCTAGCTGCCTGACCTCCACCTCTAATACCTCGACCTCTACCTCTAGCTGCCCGACCCCTGCCTCTAGCTAGCTGAGCAGGTGGTGGAACACCCAGTTCTGGAATCATGGCACAAGAACCCTGATGCTAAGAACTGCTCAATGCTCGAGTGCAAAATCTAGCAATTTGCCTCGGATCGCCACAAGTATAACAAGACCTCGGTTGCTGAGACTGCTAACCCTGAAACGGACCCTAACGGCTTGAGTAACCACCCTGAAAACTCTAGAGTAGAGGTGCACTGATAGGAGCTGGGGGTGCACTGTAGGGTAGCTGATCAGAATACTGCATGTGAGAACCACGACCACCTGAAGCACCGTGAGAAGCCTGAAGTGCTGAATGAAATGGCCTGGGAGAATGGCCTCTACCAAAAGAATCCCTGCCTCCAGACGAGGCACTACTGAACCTACCAGAATGACGAGGCCTCTTGTCAGACCCCTGACCACTCCCCTGAGCTAAAACCATCTCAACTCGCCTGGCCATATTGGCCGCATCCTGGAAAGAAATCTCGCTCCCTGTCTCCTTAGCCATCTGCAATCTGATAGGCTGAGCGAGTCCCTCAATAAACCTCCTCACCCTCTCTCCCTCGGTGGGGAGTATAAGAAGAGCATGACGAGCCAAATCAACAAACCTAGTCTCGTACTGAGTGACAGTCATAGAACCCTGCTGAAGATGCTCAAACCGCCTGCGATAGTCCTCTCTCTGAGTGATAGGAAGGAACTTCTCGAGAAATAGCTGAGAGAACTGATCCCAAGTCAAGTCAAGCAACCCAGCTGGTCTAGTCAACAAAAAATCATTCCACCATCTCTTGGCGGACCCTATCATCTGAAATACAACAAAGTCGACCCCATTAGTCTCTACTATCCCCATGTTCCACAACACCTCATGGCAGAGGTCAAGATATCCTGGGGGTCCTCAGAAGCTTCCCCACTGAAATGTACCGAGAAAAGCTTGGTTAACTTGTCCAACCGCAACAAAGCCTCAGAAGACATAGATAATCCACCAGCGGCCTAAGCCACAACAACTGGCTGAGCTACTCCCACTGGTTGAGCTGCTGGAGTCTGAAACTGAGGAGCCATCTGCTCCGGAGTGTGGGTAGTGGGAGTCTGGGCTCCTCCCCCAACCCGAGAGACGGCTGGTGCTACAGGAAATGTGCCAGTCTGAGCTACACTCTCCATAAGGCCCACTAGATGGACCAAAGCATCCTGAAGTACCGGGGTAGCGATGAACCCCTCTGGAACCTGAGCTGGCCTTGCCGGAACGGCCTAAGCCGGAACCTCATCATCAAACTCCACCTGAGGCTCCGCTACTGGTGCTGCTGCTCGAGCTCTAGGCTGAGCCCTGCCCCTGCCTCGACCTCTAGCAAGGCCTCGGCCTCGTCCTCTGCCCCTCGTAGGAGCTGCCACTAGGGGCTCGGGCTGCTAATCAGCGGATGAAGCAGTACGTGTTCTCGCCATCTCCGAAAGAACAGAGTAGAAGTTCAATTAGCATTGAGAAATCAAATCACATGACAGAGAAGAATAGATGTGAAGCTATTCCTAAACTCTTTAGCCTCTGGGGGATAAGCACAAACGTCTCCGTACCGATCCCTCAGACTCTACCTAGCTTGTTCGTAAATTGTGAGACCTAGGCAACCTAGTGCTCTGATACCAACTTGTCACGACCCTGATTTCCCACCGTCGGGATTGTGATGGGGCCTAACTCTTGAATGTTAGGCAAGCCAACAGATACAGTCTAACACACTAATCACTAACCAAAACAGTAATTAAAAATAATTTAAACTAAACAAATAAGAACTGCGGAAATTGTATAACAGTTTAAAACACTAATACACGACTACCCAAAGATCCGGTGTCACAATCCACAAATGTCTAAGAGTTCTACAAATACTGGTTTAAAAGAAATACATCTCTTCTTGAAATGAAAGAAAATAGGGAAACTAAGATAAAGGGAAGGGGACTCCAGGGTCTGCGAATGCCGGCAGATCTACCTTGGGTCTCCCGATGGACTGAAGGAAGCAACCCAACTCTGCTCAACGAGGTCCGGTACTGAAATCTGCACAGAAAGTGCAGAGTGCAGTATCAGTACAACCGACCCCATGTACTGGTAAGTGCCGAGCCTAACCTCGACGAAGTAGTGACGAGGCTAGGACGCGACAAATAACATGAACCTGTGCAGTTAAATCATATACGAGGAAATAACAATAACGGAAATCTAATAGATAATAAAGGGAAGGGGGAAAACATGCTAACGGGAATACCAAATTTTAAAAATAGTAAAGTACAGAAACATAATAAATATCATGCTTTGTACCAACAGAAATAATAACATAGCAACTTGTGCACGGCATCACCCTTCGTGCTTTTACTCTCGTCCTTACCATAAAAAAAATAACAGAAACGGCACGGCATCACCCTTCGTGCATTAACTCTCTCTCATAACACGGCACGACATCACCCTTCGTGCATTATCTATATCAGAATACGGCACGACATCACCCTTCGTGCATTAGCACTCATAGAATACGGCACGACATCACCCTTCGTGCCTTAACACTCACTCACAATATCTTGCATGGCATCACCCTTCGTGCAAGTCTTCCTCACCCAAACAACAGAAAAGAATAACAAACCACCAAGGTAATCCACAATAACCATTCTCGTTTCAACATTTAACTTCACAATATAAATCTCAACTTGAGTCAATACTCAACCAATATCCAATACCAGGAAAAAAAACATAATAAGACTTGTTTAACATGAAGAATAACCAGTTTAAGCATGAACAGTACGTATAAAGAAACACAACAGTCACAAATATAAAACTCATTCGCATGCTATGACCCGACAACAACGTATAGATACTCGTCACCTCACCTATACGTCGTACTCAACAACTAAACACATAGCAAATAAGATAACAATACCTAATCCCTCAAGCTAAGGTTAGCCACAACACTTACCTCGATTCCACGGCCAAACTCAAGCCTCAAATACCGCTTTTCCTCTAGATTCCACCTCCAATCCACTCGTATCTAGTCACAATTAACTCAATATCATCAATTATTGCTAAAGGAATCAACTATAATGCATAAATTTAATTTTCCCAAACTTTCCCCCAAAAAGTCAAAAACCGACCCTGGGCCCGCTTGATCAAAACTCGAGGTTCGGACCAAAACCCATTCACCCACGAGCGCAAATATGTAATTAGTTTCGGAATCCGACCCCAAATCGAGGTCTAAATTCCAATTATACAAAAATCTCTAATTCTACCCAAACCCGCAATTTCTACCATGAGAACCCTAGAATTTTGGATGAAAATTGATTTAATGCAATGTGTAATTGAAAAATGTGGTTTAGAATCATTTACCAACACTTTGGGGAAGAACTTGTCTCTTGAAAATTGCCTCTAAGCCTTCTTGTTTCTAAAATTATGAAATTATGGAAGACTCCTATTTTTTATTCTGTTTCAAAACACTGGACCGATCTTCTTCGCGTTCGCGAGAAACCTGTCGCGTTCGTGATGCATTGCGGCCAGAAGGACCTTCACGAAGAACAACTCAGAGATTCCCAGCCCACCTCCTTTTTACTCTACGCACTCGCGAGATGCCGGTCGCATTCGCGAAGAGCAGCCCCCCCCCCCCAGTGCTCCGCGTTCGCGATCATGGCTTCGCGTTCGCGATGAACAATCCCTCCCCAGCCCAGATTGCACTTCGCGTTTGCGAGAGTTGCCTCGCGATCGCGAAGCAAAAAAGATCAGTCATACCAGAAACAGCAACACAACAGATTTTCTAAGTCCAAAACATCCCGTAGCCTATCCGAAACTCACTCGAGCCCTCGGGGCTCCAAACCAAATATGCACACAAGTCTAAAAACATCATACGGACTTGCTCGTGCGATCAAATCGCCAAAATAACATCTAAAACAACGGAATTAACACCAAAATACATGAAATCCTTAAGAACACTTGAAATTCCTATTTTCACAACCGGACGTCCGAATCACGTCAAATCAGTCCTGTTTCTCACCAAATTTCACCGACATGACTTAAATACCATGTTAAGCCTGTACCAGGCTCCTGAACCAAAATACGGATCCGATACCAACAAGATCAAACATGTCAAAATTTGCTAATTAAAATGTTTTAAGGACTTCAATTTGAAAGAAAAAAGAGAACAAGATGAATATAATTTGGGAACAAAATATTGTGCGTTTAGCGAAGATCCCCCCCCCCCC
>NW_017674752.1:2618-65987 GCF_001879085.1 Nicotiana attenuata | reverse complement strand
CTTTTTTAAAAAAAATCATCTTGCATATGAAATTACTAACTTGATTAATTCAGATTCACATCGTATAATGTCATTAAAGGGGGAATAACTCTCTATCAATTTTTTTTTTAAAATTTGATACAGGGTTGAACTCGAAACCTATTTAGGATGAACATATCTCAACCACTTAAATGCAATTCACAAGTTCTTAGTAAACTCGTAAGTTCTTAGAATATACTCCCTCGTTTACTTGTACTTGTCCACTATATCAAAAATATATTTCTACTTTTACTTGTCCACTAAATCAAGAGAAAGGAAATTTTTACCTCTCTTTTACCCGTACCATTAGCTACTCACTAGTAGTCATACCCGCGCGATGCGCGGTCAATATTTAAAAGATATTAATTAAATTGAATTATGATCGGGCTTGTTTGATCCTATTAGATGGTATTGCTTTAATAAATTTTAATCGTCATCTTGTTTATCAATATGATATACCCAATAATAAAATCTCTAAATCAAAGGTATATAGTCGGTGAGTAACTTTTTTGTTCTATATTTTTCTTTATTATATTAGCCAATGTTTAGTATTATTACATTGTTGATAGAAATTTTTATTAGTATATGACTTTATTTACTATTTTTGCCTGCTCACTTTCTTTTTGTAATATAAGAGAAGATGTATAATTTATTACTGTTGAAATATTTTTTTATTTTAAATTTTATTTTGTTGTTCTTAATAATATTATCTAAATTTTAATGAATAAAATCTCTAGTAAACTAAAGGTACTTATACAGGCAGCGCAACGAATAACTTTTTTGTCATGTATTTTTCTTTATTATATCATCCAATATTAGTATTATTACATTGTTAATAGAAATTTTTATTAGCATATTACTTTATTTAATATTTTTCTCTGTTACTTTGTATTTGTAATATAATAGAAGATATATATTTTATTACCCTTGAAATAATTATTAGTTTAAATTTTATTCTATTGTTCTCAAAGATATTGTCTGAATTTTAATGAACAAATTCTAGATTAAAATAAAGGGACTTATGTAGTCATCGAATAACTTTTTGTTATGTATTTATCTTTATTATATCACCCATGTTTGATCAGTTAATTTTAGGTAGTTAATTTTGTTGTGTCTTTTTTAATCATTTTTTATAAATAATTTTTACATACTGGATAATGTCATCATTGCCCATGAATTGGTCAAAGGATACACTCAGAAAGGGATCTCACCAAGATGCTGCTTTAAGGTTGACATAAGAAAAGCTTATAACTCAGTTGAATGGCCTTTTTTAAAGATGATACTACTAGAGTTTGGAATGCATGTGAAGTTTGTGCAGTTGATAATGGAGTGTGTTACCACTGTCAGCTACTCTTTGCTAGTGAATGGGGGCTTGCCAGCTAAATTCCAAGGAAAGAAGGGGTTAAGACAAAGAGACCCAATGTCTCCTTACCTGTTTCTTTTGGTGATGGAGTACCTGAACAGGGCTTTGAAGAGTTTTAAGTTCAATCCAAACTTTAACTACCATCCAAGGTGCTCGAGAAACAACATCACCCACATATGCTTTGCTGATAATTTGATTCTGTGTTGTAGAGCAGATAAGGTTTCTATCAACTTATTACTGGAAAGATTCAATCATTTCTCTAAGGTGTCAGGTCTCAAGGCTAATATGGAGAAGAGTGCTATATACATCGCTGGTGTCACAAGGGAATTCAAAGAAATGATTTTAGAAGAGATGCAATTCATACTAGGGGAGCTACCATTTAAATATCTTTGAGTACTATTGTCTTCAAAGAAATTGACTGTTCAACAATGTATGCCATTGATTGAGAAGATCACTGCTAGGATTAACTGTTGGACTGCCAAGTTTCTCTCATACAGTGGAAGGCTTCAACTACTTAAGAGTGTGATATTTGAAATCTAGACATACTAGGCGCAGGTGTCTCTATTGCCAAAGAAGATTATCAAGCTAATAGTTACAACATGCAGAACCTTTTTATGGACAGGAAGTAGTGAACCATCTAAGAGAGCCTTAATTGGACGGGACACAATTTGTATGCAATTTTCAGCAGGTGGACTAAATGTTCTGGATATTCATTTATAGAATAAGGCTGCCTTGTGCAAACTGCTGTTGGCAATTAGTTCAAAGAAGGACACACTGTGGATCCAATAGATCCACAACTTCTACATTAAAGAACAAAATGTTATGACAATGGATACTCCTAAACAAGCATGTTGGCTTGTTAGGAAGATTTTTGATATCAAGGACTGGTTCATTGAAAAGCACCCAGCTGCTGAATTGAGCATATACTATAAGCAAGGAAAGTTCAGCATCAAGCAACTTTTTATTGCTATAGACCTCAGTATCAGAAGGGTCCTTGGTAGAGAGTAACAACAGGGTCCAAAGCAATGCCAAAACACCAGTTCATACTATGGTTGGTATTACATCGAAGATTAGCCACAGATGATCGACTAAGGAGATAGGGAATATCAGTAGCAAGCGACTGTGTACTATGTGGTAAGAGTGTGGATGAGACAATGGAACATATGATGTTTGTGTGTGATTACTCCAGAACAATATGGGCTACATTATTGCAGTGGATAGGAGAAAAACATTAAATTGGTAGCTGGGAAGAGGAAATTGAATGGATAAAAAGAAGGACTGCCAGCAAGGTTAGAGGTGATATACTAATATTCCTATTTACAACAGTGGTCTACCACATCTGGACAGAGAGAAATCAAAG
The DNA here is from genome assembly GCF_001879085.1 of Nicotiana attenuata. Taxonomy (NCBI): domain Eukaryota; kingdom Viridiplantae; phylum Streptophyta; class Magnoliopsida; order Solanales; family Solanaceae; genus Nicotiana; species Nicotiana attenuata. The sequence continues at coordinate 63,246 of NW_017674752.1, read as the reverse complement.
AAGGTTCCAAGGAAAGATGATGGCTTGCACTCAGAGGATTAAAGATATTGTGCTGGAATTGCACATCAGAGGGTAGAGTGAAGCAAAGTGGCACAAAGAGCTGGAAAGAGTGAAGAGTTTTCCTATTTAAAATGAGTTAATTGTAAATGTAGTAGGAAATATGTTACCTGTTGTGACGACCCGGCCCGTCGTCACGTGAGTTACCGCCCCGTTTCCCCCATTTTCTGCTTCCTTATGTTTCATTATAGGAGTCTTGGGTGAATGAGTCGATTTGGATTGGTTTTAGAAGGAAATGAGACACTTAGTCTCTGTAAGGAAGGTTTGAATTGGAAAAGTCAACCGGTTATTGACTTATGAGTTAGAGGGCTCGGATGTGACTTCCGGTGATTTGGTTAGCTTCGGGGGATGATTTGTGACTTAGGAGTGTGATCGGAATTTATTTTGGAGGTCCGGTGTAGAATTAGGCTTGAATTGGCAAAGTTAGTATTTTGGCGAATTCCGGTTGATAGGTGAGATTTTGATCCGAGGGTCGGAATGGAATTCCGGGAGTTGCTGCGTTTCGTTAGGAGATTTTGGATGTGTGTGCAAAATTTCAGGTTATTCGGAGGTGTTTTGGTCGGGTTTTTGATCAAATGTGTAATTCAGAAGTTTTAGAAGAACTTAGGCTTGAATCCGATGTAATTTGAGGGTTTTGGTGTTATTTGTGGTGTTTTTGATGATGGGAGCATGTCTGAATGATGTTTTAAGATGGATTGGCACTTTTGGTTGAGGTCCCGGGGGCCTCGGGGTGATTTCGGATAGCCAACGGGATGGATTTTGGAGTTGTGAAATTGCTGGTTTGCTGATATCTGGTATTTCCGCATCTGCGGAAAAGGGGCTGCATATGCGGTTCTGCAGATGCGAAGATTTGGTCGCAGGTGCGAGTGTGGGCTATGTGGAGGATTTCCGTAGAAGCGGAGGGGTTCCGCAGGAGCGGTCTCCGCAAATGCGGTTGCCGACCGCAGAAGCGGTCCTGGGCGTATTAGTGAGTTCCGCAAAAGCGGATGGAAAATCGCAGAAGCGGTAGTCGCATATGCGGAAAGACTGTTCAGAGAAGGGTTTTTAAAACTCATTTGGTTCCGCGAGCTTAAGTTCATTTCCTCCATTTTTGATCGACCTTGAGAGCTTTTGGGCAGAAATTGAAGGGGATTTCGACTAGGTGTGATTGGAGGTGAGTTCCTTGACCTTAATACATGATTTAATGGTAGAATTAACATAGAAATTTGTGGAAATTCATCAAAAGAGGGTAAAGCTAGGGCTTGGAAATTTGGTATTTCAAAGTGGGATTTGATGGGTCATTTGGGCTCGAATTTGGGAGTTTTTGGTATGTATAGACTCGTGGCGAGATAAGGAAATCCGTTGATGTAAAATTTTCTGAAATTCGAGGAGTGGGCCCGGGGCTCGGGTTTTGCAGATTTCGTGATTTTCGATGTTTTTTTATTCTCTTCGATTGGGTATTGTTCCATTGGCATATTGTGACGTATTCGTTGTGGTTTTGGTCAGATTCGACGCGCGAGGAGGCCGATTTGCTAAGCAAGGGCATAGCGAGCTAGGATTTTGGCCGGCTTAAGGTGAGTAATGATAGTAAATGATATCCTGAGGGTTTGGAACCCCGGATTTGCACAACGTAGTGCTATATTGAGGTGAAACACGCACTTAATGGCGAGCGCGGGGTTGTTTAATACTGGGGATTGTGACTTGGTCCGTCCCGTTTGATACTTTACCGCGTATTTGACTGGCTGATTTGTTTATCATCGTGATTTGGGCTTATTGCCATGTTTTGGGCTTAAATGCCGATTACTTGAATCCTTCGGGGATTATTATCACTATTTCCTCACTATTTTGATACGTTATTTGAACTCAGTCCTAAATGTTATACTGTCTTGCAAACTCAGCCGCTTTAATTGAATTTTGAGATTTTAATGATATTTCACTGTTGTTTGGGCTGAGAACTATTATTTTATTGATGCCCGAGGGGCTTATGATGTTTCTGGACTGAGTGAGGCTTTCAGGCCTTGAGCGTGATGTGAGGAGGCTTACAAGCCTCGTGTGTATTGTGAGGAGGCTTTCAGGCCTCGAGTGTATTGTGAGGAGGCTTTCAGGCCTCGAGTGATATGTGAGGAGGCTTTCAGGCCTCGAGTGTGATGTGAGAAGGCTTTCAGGCCTTATGTTGATATAGCGCTTGGGCCGTAAGGGGCCCCTCCGGAGTCTGCACACCCACAGTGAGCGCGAGTACCCATGTGATTTGAGAGTAAGCCCGAGGGGCTGATGCTATGCTGTGTGACTGAGATTGAGCCCGAGGGGCTGTTACTGTACTGAGTGATTGATACTGGGCCCGAGGGGAAGTTTTACTATTCACTACTCATTTATTGTTTTACCTGATTTACCTGTCTTTAAGAAAATGAGACTTCATTTGACTTTTTACTGTTTTACTGCTTAAAGTGATTTACTGCCTGATATAGCATTGTCTTGTGCACTCATGTGTTTTCATGCCTTCAGTTATTATTTATTATTATTATTCACTGGGTCGGAGTACTCACATTACTCCCTGCACCATGTGTGCAGATTCAGGCATAGCAGAGTCCGCTCCTGAGCACTGATATTCTTCACAGACAGACAGCGAGTTGGAGCTTCGAGGTAGCTATTGACGTCCGCAGCCCCTTGACTCCCCTATTTTATGTTATTTCAGTTCCTTCAGACTGTTGTATCAGATATTCTATTTCTTAGACTTATAGTAACTCTGTAGTAGCTCATGACTTGTGACATCCCGGTTTGGGCTGTGTCGGGATGGTCTCCTTTGCTATTGTCGTTGTTCTCGCTTTTATAACTGTTTATACGCGTTGTGGATCTATTAATGCTAAGAAATTATTAAAAGAGGTGTTTCCGTTTGTTCTGGCTGGCTTGTCTTCACGAGAGGCGCCATCACGGCCGGGGTTTGGGAATTGGGCCGTGACACCTGTTTAGTCAGAAAGTTTTTAGAATAGGGTCTAGCTCTAGAGTCCAAATGAGCTAGCGAATATAAATAGTATACTTGTTTAAATAAAATATTTGACAGTTTAACCAAAAAATAATATATAGATTCCCCAAATTATTTTTCAAGGCTTTTGAAAATGCTATCATTATTATGGGTAAAATATTAAAATACATACTTATTTATTTTGGGAAAAGGGTCAAAATTGCCCCTCTACTATTGTTTATTGGTTGCCTGTGCCACCCGTTACACTTTTCGGCCATTCTCGTCCCTACCGTTAACAAAGTTTGCAAAATTACCCCTAACCCTAACGTTTCTCCACGGTGGCAGCTGACCCCATCAATTTTATCCACGTCAGCTTCCATGTCAGCTGCCATGTCATCGACCCCACCAAATTAAAACCCTAACATAAACGACCCCCCACTCCTCACCTCTCCACCCTTTCTCTCATCTTCTCTCCCTCACCTCATACCAAAATCGCCGGAAACCATGGCATTTCGCTGGAAAATTTTCAACGGGCAGAACTAACCTCCACGGTACTGACTCCCCTCTTCATCTCCTCTCCTTCTTCATGTTTCGTCATTCAAACAACAACCCCGTTCTCCGGCAAGAAATTTAAATCAACTCACACAGATAAAGACCCTTCATTCTCCCTCAGAATCTTTCAAGAAATAATTCTCACATGATTGATACAAAAAATTTTCAAACCTGCGACCATTCAATATTAGAAAAATTACCAAAAGAAATTTTCAAATATGAAACTCTTAAAGTTCAACAATGGTGAAGCCGATGAACCACGTTTAAAATTAATTTTTAATTGGGTTTTACAAAATTTCAGTCCTATAACAGTTACCAAATCACTCCTCAAAGTTTAATTCAACCTCATATGCATAAAATCCCAACCCAGGATGAGGCTTTAAATTCTCGATAATGGGCTTCCAAATCTCTTACTTGAATGTGGCCCAGCAGTAATGAACACATGAATTTAATTCAAAATCTGAAAATTCAAATATAATCATGTTATTTCATTTTGGCTAGATTGTTTGTTGGATTTTCTGGTTCTGGTTGAAATTGGTATGAAGGAGGTGACATGGTGATTTGATGAGGAAGAAAGAGATGCAATAGAAAAATGACAAAAAAATCTCCTGAGCAAGCAGAATTTTTTTAGAACACATTCCTGAGCAAGCTTCTCGAAGATATCGTTATACCCATATCAGGATCAACCTGTTTAAGCACCTTGAAAATATAGATCTTGTAAGTCCAATTGACTTCTTTGCCCTCTTCTTCTTCTTGTCTCCTGTGGCAGCGACGTCCATGGGGAGTTTTTTTCCGGCCTTTGATTTCTTGGCGGCGAGGGCTTTTTCCAGCTGCTGGTATGTGGTTTCAGTAATTGAATCGGCTTGTAGTGAAGACAGTGAGAGGTATGAAGGCGCAGGGGTGGTGGACGACGATACTACTGTGTCTCGTTATTGTAAAACAAAAAAAGCAATAACTAAGATATTATTAAAAGTGGTGATATGGACGCTGACATGGCATTTTATTTGGTGGACCTGCTGACTTGGCTGCTGACATGGACAAAATATTAGAGGGGTCAGCTGCCACAATGGAGGGACGTTAGGGTTAGGGGTAATTTTGCAAACTTTATTAACGGTAGGGACGAGAATGGTCGAAAAGTATAACGGGTGGCACAAGCAACCAATAAACAATAGTAGAGGGGCAATTTTGACCCTTTGCCCTTTGTTTTTTTAAAAGGAGTGTAAAGTCAAAATTGGACAATTAAAAGTGAACGGAGGGAATATTATGATTTAATTATTTGTAATTTAAGCCTTTTTACAAACAAATTAAGCTTCTTTTTTTGTTTTCTTGGACTTTAGGAAAAGAAAATCGATAATAACGTTACTTATATGATATATATAAATAGGCGGAAAAATGGGCAAATAGCCATTTCTTGCTATCACATTAGTCACTATTTTAAAAGTAACTAAAATACCTTAACGAATTATTTTTGAATTATTAAGAAACTCCATGAATTATTTTGAAGTTTCCGATGTCTCCAAAAACAATTCATGGAATTTAAATTTTTATTAGTTCGAACTCCGAAAATTGCTCCTGGAGTTTAAAGTTTAAACTGGAGAAAATGAAAGGAGGGAGTATATGCGAAAACACTCAAAAGAGTTGCACTGAATTTGAATAAGAAACCATAACTATCATCATCTCTGACCTCTGTACTCGTGAGACAAGTCCAACCATACCAATTAATTTTCACAATTTGGAATTCAGAAGCGCTGATTTCGGGTTCCGTCGAGCCATCGGGAATGTTCTTTTCAGAGACCGTTGAGCGCTACTGGAGTGCCGTCACGTCGCAACGTTGGCTTTTCAGTTCCATCGCCGGCGAGAGAAAGAAAACAGGTGAAGCAACCAAATTTGATTTGAATGCTCTCAATGTTCTAAAATTACCTTGGCTTTAAATGTTGTGCTATTCACTGCTGGAAAAAACTGGAATATAGAAATAATTAAATCTGGAGTTCATGACACACATTTTCCTCTGACATATTTTATTCTAATATTCACTAGTAGTTCATATTAGTGTGTTAAGTAGGGGTATTTTTTGCTCAAATATTATTTTCGCATTAAAAAATGACGACTGAAAATGAAAAGCAAGAAATAAAAACACAACCAAATGCATAAGGATCTTAATTTCTTAACACCATGCTCAAGGAAAATAGAAAGCTCAAAACGAAGTTTGATGAAGTATGGTTGCCACTACCTTCCTCAGTCAGCCGGAATTTCTCTTCAGTAAATGTTGACATTGGAAGCAGTAAGCTATTAAGAAGAAAAGAAGTACAAATATTAGCATCTTCACCATCAAATTACAGTTGAATTATAATCTTCACGCATATAAAAGATACTTGTAATAAACAAGTTCAAAACCAATATATTTCCAGCTCTTTCTTTGTTAAATCATTCCCAATGATATTATTGTTATAAAAGTTGGTGCATAAGTGGTATGCCAAATGTAACAAAGTTACCTTAAGAATTCAGTGCAATTCAAATAATTCAAGTGTTTCGACATGTCAAATTTAAAAAAAAAAAAAAATTGTATTACTATTTCCTCAACCATATTAAAAAACTTCTACTGTACTCGAATTGTCAAGTTAAAGAAAAGAGAGGAGTGCAGGAGACTAAGCAATGTGCATCTAATTTTACCGTATGAAACAGCCACAAGATATCTCTACCCTCACAAGGTAAGGGTAAGGTTGCATAGACACTATCCTTCCCAGACCGTATTTGTAGGATCACACTGGGTGATAGCATCAAGGACAATAATAGAGTTTTGGAAGCTCCAAGAAGGCCATTTACAAGATCTCAAGCTAAAGAATTGCAGACTAAGATTGCTGGACTTCAATGGCAAATAAAGAAGCTTTTAATTGTAGAGGAAGAGCTCAAGCCCAAAGGAGATGAATTATCCAAGTTTTACAATTATTTGGTGGCCCAAATTGAAATCCAAGAGGAGGAAGATTGGGTCCCAACATCAGCCCTTGAAGTCCACCATAAGAGCATCCAGAAGAGCTTAAAATGAGCTTAAAAGAGGCCCAAAAGGGGGTGTTTCAAAAGGAGCCCAATTGGAGTCCAAACCAATGGTCCAAACTAGTAATTTTAAGGTCCAAATCTGCCCCTAAGGGATTTGGCCGCCCACCCTCTTATTTTTATTAGCTTTTATTAGGTTTTCTAGTAGTTACCTTAGCCTCCAAGTTAGGGTTGCCTTGGCAGCCACACTACCTAGTTTTTAGGATTTTTTTCTCCTATAAATAGGAGTTCTTTTCATTCATTGTGACACTTCATTATTGATTAATAATATTATACTTTGAGAGTTCTTTTGAACCTTTATTACTTATGCTTTGAGATTTATCTTTCAACCTTTACTAGTTCATAGTTCAAGGTAGTAAGATAACTTCTTTATTGTGATATCATTGATTCCTTTGTGGTATTCTTAGAAGGCGATTAATACTAGTTATTAATTGTTGTCTCAAGTTACTCGTAAAGCGGTCAAGATCCGAATCTATTATTTTTGATTTGTTCTTAAGTAAAGGCGTTTGATTTCTTCAATAAATCAAAACGTTGTTGCTTGGATCTTGTCAAGGCTTTAGAACTTGCGTTCTTGGAAGTTCTTGGAATTCTTTCCTTGAATTTGCTCATATCCTTTATTTTCTGCACTTTAATTCTTGTTGTTCAATTCCTTATTGTTATTGCTTCCGCATTTACTTCTCAACTCCTTACTCTAGTTTGGATTCCCGACCTTGTTGTTATCAAGTGGTATCAGAGTGGTTCTATCAAGATTTCGTTCTTGATAATTCTTGGGATTTCTTGAATACTAAGAGCAATAAAAAAAAGAGAAAAAAAAAACATTACTGTAGCATCGTGAATAGTAACTTGAAAAAAAAATTAAAAGAAAAAAAAAGCAAAAAAAAAAAAAAAAAAAAAAAAAGAATTGCTTGCTCTCCAAGAAATTTCTTTGGCATTTAATTTGTTTCCAGAAATTAACAAAGGATACAAGAAGATAGGATCCTAGATTTCAAAGATAAGAAAAAAAATTCAATTTTTCTTACTCTTTCTGATCTAAATATATAAGCCTTTCCTTTTTGTTCGTGTCTTGTTTCAACCGAGCCTACTAGTTCTAGGATTTGGTTCTTCTTTGATTCGTTCCCCAAAAATCTATATTTTACTACTAAGAGCTTCATACGAGTTTGGTTTAACTATAAATCTATAAAGTATTTTGTTCAAAGGTTATTTCGAGAGGAAAAAGGCAAGTGTGTGTGAGAACAATTGAGGGGAAAGCCAATTTGTGGGATACAATCTAATTATTTTTTTAAGATGTCGCGTACAGGTAGTGATGATGAACAGAGGTTTCTCCAAGAAGCCAAAATCAAAGAAAGAAATGATTTTACCTTGCAAGCTATGCATCAACAATCCGAAAGGTGGAATTTGCAATTCCAAGAAATGAGGGACACCATTGCTGAGCAAAATGATACAATAGCTGAACTTAGGAGGGGAAATAATGTTAGGCCCCAAGCTAGGAGAAATGTACCTCTTGCTCCTATTATAAATCAAGAAAACCCTATAGATGACTTTAATGATATTGATTTTGATACGGTGGGAAGAGATAGGAGGGGACAAAGAGGTAGAGTAGAAGATGACAATATAAGTAGTATAAAGATGAAGATGCCATCTTTCAAGGGAACAAGGGATCCAGACTTGTATCTTGATTGGGAGAGAAAGGTTGAAGCCATCTTTGACTGTCACAACTACTCTGAAGGTAAGAAGGTTAAACTTGTTGTTGTTGAGTTTTCTGACTATGCTGCTATTTGGTGGAAAAAGCTTACTAGGGATAGATTGCAAGAAGGACAAGCACCAGTTGCTACTTGGGCTGAGATGAAGAGGGTGATGAGGAAGAGATTTGTGCCATCACACTTTCAAAGAGAGCTACAACAACGTCTTCAAATATTGAAGCAAGGGCCCATGTCTGTGGATGAATACTTTAAGGCTATGGATATGGCTATGATCCAAGCTAATTGTATGGAGGAAGAAGAGGCTACAATAGTTAGGTTTTTAAATGGTTTAAATAAGAAAATAGCTGATGTAGTAGAATTACAACAATATGTAACAATAGATGAGTTAGTTGATTTGTCTGTAAAGGTAGAAAAGCAAAATAAAAGAAAGCAAACTAGCTCGTGGAAAGGTCGGTCAAACACTATCTCCAAGAAGCCATGGCCGAATCAAGAGAAGCAGAGTTCTTCTAGACCTCAAGAAGACAAGGGTAAAGGAAAATTTGAGAACAAAGAGGGAGGTAAAACCTTTAACCCTAAACCTTCTACACCTTCTAGTTCTATTCAATGTCATAAATGTAAAGGAAGGGGACATATGATGCATGAATGTCCAAGTAGAAGAAACATCATTCTTAGAGAAGATGGGGGATATGAGAGTGAAAAAAGTGAGGGAGAAGAAGAAAAGGAAGATGTGAGTGATGAAGACGATGTAGACCTGCCTCATACTGGTATGATTGGGGTGGCTAGGAAGATTATGAGTGGAGAATACGAGAGTAATAAATGTGAGGAAGAGGAGAGAGGTGTGAGTAAAGATGAAGATGAAGTAGAACTACCTTTTAATGATGGCATGATTGGGGTAGTTAGGAGGATTATGACTATCAAGTTGGGAAGCAATAGCGAAGAACAAAGGAAGAATATATTTCATACTAGGTGTGGGATAAAGGGAAAAACGTGTTCTATGATCATTGATAGTGGTAGTTGTGCTAATGTGGTGAGTTCATACTTTGTGGAAAAACTGGGACTTGCATGCATGAAACACCCTACTCCCCGTAGACTACAATGGTTAAATGATAGTGGTGAACTAAAGGTAAACAAACAATGCATGATTTCATTCAATGTTGGTAGATATGAGGATGATATTCTTTGTGACATAAACCCTATGCAAGCTTGTCCTATCTTACTAGACCGTCCTTGGCAGTATAATAGGAATATTTTTCATGATGGAAGGAAGAATAGATATTCTCTTGAGCTTAATGGCAGGAAATTTACTCTTGCACCTTTATCTCCTTCTCAAGTGTTTGAAGATCAGAAGAGATTAAGGGAAACGATGGGAAAACCAAGGGGAGGGATAAAAAGTGAGCTTGAGGGAAAAGAAAAGAAAGGAGGCCAAGAGTTAGAAAAAAAGAGTGATGGCCGAGAGAAAGAGAGAGAGGGTAGCAATTTGAGAGAAGAGATAAAAAGGGGTTTGAGTGAAAAAATAGAAGGTCTTGGTGAGGGGAAAGAGGCTAAGGAAAGGAAAAAAGAGAGTTTCTATATAAAAGCCAAAGAGTGTTTAAATGCAAGAAAAGAGGGGTTGCCCATAATACTACTTACTTACAAAGAAGCTTTGATTAATTCTGAGTTACTAACTTCTTCTTTGCCAAGTAGTATTTCTTCTCTTTTGCAGGATTTTGAAGATGTCTTTCCTGAAGATATTCCTAATGGATTGCCACCTTTACGTGGCATTGAGCATCAAATTGATTTTGTGCCTGGATCACAAATCCCAAATAGGCCTGCTTATAGGAGTAATCCAGAAGAGACAAAAGAGCTTCAAAGGCAAGTTGAGGAGTTGCTTGAGAAAGGCTTTGTGAGAGAGAGCATGAGCCCTTGTTCTGTTCCCGTCCTATTGGTACCCAAAAAGGATGGAACTTGGAGGATGTGCGTGGATTGTAGAGCAATCAACAAGATAACGGTAAAGTATCGCCATCCTATTCCTCGTCTTGATGACATGTTGGATCAATTACATGGATCCAAAATCTTTTCTAAAATTGATCTAAAAAGTGGTTACCATCAGATTCGAATGAATCCTGGAGATGAATGGAAAACTGCTTTTAAGACCAAATATGGGCTTTATGAGTGGTTAGTTATGCCTTTTGGCTTGACTAATGCACCTAGCACTTTCATGAGATTAATGAATCATATCTTTAAGGATTTTCATGGGAAATTTGTTGTGGTGTACTTTGATGATATCTTGATCTTTTCTAACACTTTAGAGGAGCATGTAGAACACCTAAAACAAGTTTTTGAAGTTCTTAGAAAGCAACTTTTATTTGCTAATCTTAAAAAGTGTACTTTTTGTGTGGATCGTGTGATTTTCTTGGGTTTTGTAGTTAGTTCTAAAGGAGTTGAGGTTGATGAAGAGAAAATCAAAGCAATAAAGGAATGGCCTAAACCTAAGAGTGTAACTGAAGTTAGGAGTTTTCATGGACTTGCTAGTTTTTATAGGAGGTTTGTGAGAGACTTTAGCACCATTGCTTCTCCTTTAACTGAAGTTATTAAAAAGGATAAGATTTTTACATGGGGAAAAGAACAAGATGATGCTTTTAACTTGTTGAAAGAAAAGTTATGTTCTGCTCCTTTGTTACAATTGCCTGATTTCTCTAAATCTTTTGAAATTGAATGTGATGCTTCTGGCAAAGGAATAGGTGTTGTTTTGATGCAAGATTCTAAACCTATTGCCTACTTTAGTGAGAAGTTGAGTGGAGCCACATTGAACTATTCCACTTATGACAAAGAGCTATATGCTTTGGTAAGGGCTTTAGCCACATGGCAACATTACTTGTGGCCAAGAGAGTTTGTCATTAAAACTGACCATGAATCCTTGAAGTACTTGAAGAGTCAAGGTAAGCTTAGTAGGAGGCATGCTAAGTGGGTTGAATTCATTGAAACTTTTCCTTATGTAATTTCTTACAAACAAGGGAAAGAGAATGTTGTTGCTGATGCACTTTCAAGAAGGTATGTCTTAGTTACTACTCTGACTTCTAAATTGATGGGTTTTGATCAAATCAAGGGACTTTATGCTAATGATGTTGATTTTGGCAAGATTTTTGCAGATTGTAAGTTGGGTCCTTTTGAGAGGTTTAATCTTCAAGATGGGTTTCTTTTTAAGGAAAATAAGTTGTGTATTCCTAATTGCTCTTTACGTGAAGTATTTGTAAGGGAAGCACATTGTGGAGGCCTTATGGGTCACTTTGGAGTCCCAAAGACACTAGACATACTTGCTGAAAATTTCTTTTGGCCTGGCATGAGAAAAGATGTTGAAAGAGTGTGTGCACAATGTTTGGAATGTAAACAAGCTAAATCTAAAGTGTTACCACATGGTCTTTACACGCCATTACATGTTCCTACTTCACCTTGGATTGATATTTCTATGGATTTTGTGTTAGGTTTGCCTAGAACAAGGTATGGTAAGGATAGTATATTTGTTGTGGTAGATAGGTTCTCCAAAATGGCTCGTTTTATTCCTTGTTTAAAGACTAATGATGCTTCACATGTTGCTGATCTATTTGTAAAAGAAGTTGTTAAATTGCATGGTATACCTAAAACTATTGTTAGTGATAGGGATGCTAAGTTTTTGAGCCACTTTTGGCGTGTATTTTGGGGGATGTTAGGCACTAAATTGTTGTTTTCTACTTCTTGTCACCCACAAACTGATGGACAAACTGAAGTAGTTAATAGAACCTTAGGAAACATGTTGAGAGCTGTTTTGAAAGGTAAATTAACTTCTTGGGAAGATCACTTACCTATGATTGAATTTCCTTACAATAGAACAATCCATTCTTCTACAGGTATGTCTCCTTTTGAGGTTGTTTATAGTTTTAATCCCTTTACTCCCCTTGATTTATTACCATTACCTACTAATGATATTGCTAATATTGATGGTAGGACAAAGGCTAAAATGATGAAAAAAATTCATGAGCAAACAAGGCTTGCAATTGAGAAGAAAAATGAGCAAACTGCCTTGAGAAAGAATAGGGTCGAAAACAAGCTGATTTTCAACCTGGAGATTTAGTTTGGGTTCACTTTGGGAAGGAGAGATTTCCTTCCAAAAGGAAGTCAAAGTTGCATCCTATAGGAGATGCCTATTTCAAGTCCTTGAAAGGATTGGAGACAATGCTTACAAGCTGGACCTTCCTGGTGAGTTTCAAGTAAGTGCTACATTCAATGTTGCTGACTTGTCTTTGTTTGATGTAGGATCGAATTCGGGGACGAATTCTTTTCAAGAAGAGGGGAATGATAGCATCAAGGACAATGATAGAGTTTTGGAAGCTCCAAGAAGGCCATTTACAAGATCTCAAGCTAAAGAATTGCAGACTAAGGTTGCTGGACTCCAATGGCAAATAAAGAAGCTTTTAATTGTAGAGGAAGAGCTCAAGCCCAAAGGAGATGAATTATCCAAGTTTTACAATTATTTGGTAGCCCAAATTGAAGTCCAAGAGGAGGAATATTGGGTCCCAACATTAGCCCTTGAAGTCCACCAAAAGGGCACCTAGAAGAGCTTAAAATGAGCTTAAAAGAGGTCCAAAAGGGGGCATTTCAAAAGGAGCCCAATTGGAGTCCAAACAATGGCCCAAACTAGTAGTATTAAGGCCCAAATCTGCCCCTAAGGGTTTTGGCCGCCACCCTCCTATTTTTATTAGCTTTTATTAGGTTTTGTAGTATTTAGCTTAGCCTCCAAGTTAGGGTTTGCCTTGGCATCCACCCTACCTAGTTTTAAGGATTTTTACCTCCTATAAATAGGATTTCTTTGCATTCATTATGGTACTTGATTATTGATTTATAATATTATACTTTGAGAGTTCTTTTGAACCTTTGTTACTTATGCTTTGAGATTTATCTTTCAACCTTTACTAGATCATAGTTTAAGGTAGTAAGATAACTTCTTTATTGTGATATCATTGATTCCTTTGTGGTATTCTTAGAATGCGATTAATACTAGTTATTAATTGTTGTCTCAAGTTACTAGTAAAGCGGTCAAGATCTGAATCCATTGTTTTAGATTTGTTCTTAAGAAAAGGCGTTTGATTTCTTCAATAAATCAAAACGTTGTTGCTTGGATCTTGTCAAGGCTATAGAACTTGCGTTCTTGGAAGTTCTTGGATCCCATATCATTTATTTTCTGCACTTTAATTCTAGTCGTTCAATTTCTTATTGTTATTTCTTCCGCATTTACTTCTTAAATTCTTACTCTAGTTGGATTCCCGACCTTGCTGTTATCATTCTTCAATTCAAGAAACTCTTTCTTGAATTCAATCTATCTTTTTTTTCCGTCCTTTTTTGTTTATTTATTTTCTTTTAGCTTCCGCACGTTTCTTGATTTTCTTGTTTTTTCTTTAGTAATTCTTGAATGCCCTATCGTGTTGTTATCAGGAACAAATATGGATCAATTTCCCTAGTTGTCGTATAGTCAACTCTACAGCTTTAAACATTCTCAAGACCTTAAGATCACAAGGTTCCAGGTTGGGATCTAGTTTGGGATATGGATCAACTCTTCAGAGTTGAAGGAACAGCTGAGGGAACAGGTCCCTACCAGTTCCTGAGGTGACTATATGAAGTCAACTCTCCAGCTGGAAAGTTGTTGTCTGCACACGGTACAGTACAGGAACAGTGCAGCAGTCAACTTTCTGTGGAAGGATTTTTACCTTCCTTGATTACATCATTGTAAGTGATGTCACACATGTATTATTAACATCAAGGAAGGTAAAAAAATCACTTGAACACTTGCAAATCAAAAGAAAATTCTCTCTCAAGCTCTATCCACCACATCTCTCAAGAACAAAGCTATTGCAACCTCAAGGACCAGATCCAAAGATTGAAAATATCTTAAGTCCTTAGGTTTGTTGAGTCTTTGTTATTTTGTTCTTCACTTGTAATTCCTACTTAGCTTAGTTAGAAGCATTGTGTAGGAAACCCTTTGTAAATTATAAATCCTTGTGTTTGTGTCTTGGCTAGAGTTAGTCGAGTTGTGAAGTCTTTGTAATGGAGTTATTACAAAGTATCTTGTAATAGTTTTGTTACAAGTTAGTGAGTGATTAAGTCTTTGTAATAGAGTTATTACAAAGTGGCTTGTAATAGTGTAGTTACAAGTTAGTGAGGGATTAAGAGGTTAATTCATAGGTTAGAATAGGTTGTAATCTAAAGATTGCTCAGTAGTGAAGCTAAAATACTACAAAGGTAGGTCATGGTTTTTAATCCCGTATTACTGGGAGTTTTCCACGTAATATTCCTCTGAATTCTTTATTTACTGCCGATTTACTATGGGAACAAATAGAGAACCTGGTTCCCTAGACTGCTTAGTTTTACAGTCTGTTGGTTACGGTGGGAACTGATAGAGAACCTGGTTCTCTATACAGTTTGGTGGATGTTTTGTTTCTATCAATTGGTATCAGAGCAGGTTCTTTCTAAAAGGTTAACATCTAGAAAGGATCTACATGGCTGCTCCGCCAAACTTTGAGGAAAGTCAATCAACCGACAGACCACCAAGATTTCAGAAAATGGTTTGTAGAAATGGAGGCATTCCCAAAAAGGGCAGCTCTAGCAGAAACACTAAAGGATACGATTGTTGTCACAAGGGTAGAAAGCCAGGACATTTCATCAAAGATTGTCCTCCCACAACCAGGACCATTACAAACACAATGCTGACAAGATGGTTAAGAGGAACCGGTTCCCGACAGAAAGTTCAAGAGAAGAGAGTTTGCTGATAATATTGTAAAGCAAGCTCTGGATGCCTGGGGAGATTCCTCTAGTGAATTTGAGGGTGATGATGAACAGGCAGACACCTCCATGATGGCCGTTGAAAGCAAAGCTGCAAAATATGATTTCATATTTGCATTGATGGCAAAATCCGATGAGGATGAAAAGAAGATGATGATGAGGTAAACTTCTTAGATGTTCAAAGAAATCTAAAGTATTATTCTCCGGAAAAACTTATGTCTTTGGCAAATGTTTTAATTGATGCGTATCATAGTCTTATAAATGATAAAGATGCCTTAACTGTGGAACTGGGAGAAGCAGAACAATCGAGAGAAGATCTAGTAGTTGTGGTGGTAGACTTAGAGGAAACCATTGAGAATATGAAGACAGAAAAAGAGGTTTTAACTGAGAGTAATGCTAACATTGAGCATGAGAGAGATGACCTATTAGTGGTGGTTGTATACCTAAAGGAAATAATTGGGGAACTTAAAATGGAAAGAGGCCTGAAAATTCTCAAAAGGGAAAGAAAGTTGCAAGTGAGGCACAAATTAAGCTTGAAAGTAAGTTAAATTCAGTGAAGTCTAGTCTGTGTGCTGAGCTTGAGAAAAACAAACAACTTCAGGAATAACTAGGAAGAGTGAAGAGTGATCTTGAAAAATCACTTAAGTGGACCTGGTCCTCTGATGCTATCACTTTCATGTACACCAAAAATGAGGGAAACACGTAGGGAATTGGGTTCCAAAGGGAAAAAACTCCCTACAAACCTCATAGAAAGTATGTTACGGTACCTGATAACTGGCTTTGCACTCACTGTGGCGATACTGGGCACTTTAAGAAACCTGTAAGGCCAGATTCCAATCTCAATAGAAAAACAAAGTCTTTGCTGAAAAAGTAACTACTGCTAGGGAACCTGGTCCTTCACATAAAAAATGTATAATGCCTGCTTGGACCAAAAGAGCCCTAATTCACCCCTTTCTTCATTATGAGGGACCTAAACTCGTTTGGGTTTCTAAGTCTAGCTCCTGATTTTCTTGTGCAGGGAACGGTGAAAGGGAGCAGCCTACAATGGTACACGGATAGCGGCTACTCAAAGGATATGACTGGAAGTACAAACGATTTCCTTTCACTTATGGCTCTGCAAGGAGAGAGTGTGCCCTTTGGAAATAGCTAAAAGGGGTACACTCTAGGAGTTGAACGGATCGGGAAGTCACTCACTCACTCAATTGAGAACGTGTACTATGTAAATGGCCTGAAGTACAGTCTCTTGAGTGTTTTTCAGATATGTAATAAGGGATATAAAGTGGAATTCTTGTCCAAGATATTCATAGTCACAAATCTTGTGACTGGGGAGGTGGTTTTTGTAGCCAAAATATACAAGAATGTTTACGTTGCTGATTTTATGTCTCTGCATGGTGGTGATCTAACATGCCTAGGTGTCATCGATGATGATGCTGAGTTATGGCGAAGATGACTGGGGCATGTGAGTTTTTATTTGTTGAACAAGTTGGTTGTGGAGGACCTGGTTCACGGGATGAAGCAGTCAACACTGCCTGCTACTTGATTAACAAGTGCATGATCAGGTTCCTTCTCGAGAAGTCTCTCTATGAACTGCTTAATGGGAGAACAGCCAAGCTGACTTACCCGAGAGCCTTTGGATGCAAAATGTTTTGTTCTCAACAATGGTGGCAAAGGGTCACATAACAAAGAAGATGAAGATGGAGAATTCACAAATGCTTCTGGTGAAACTATAGATATTGCAAATGGAAAGACCGATTTGATGAGTCAAGTCAAGCAGAGCGATGAAGGAGATGCAGTAGAATCTCTAAAAGGTACAAAGGAACCCAGTCCCTCTATCATCTCGACTTAAGATGAACATAGGGTTGTTGATGCTGCATTAAGTACTCCTGATGCAGAACAAAAGAATGGAAGTCATAATTCTATTGATGTCAATGATGCTTCACATATGGAGAAACCTGGTCCCTCAAATTTGGAAGTTCAAGTATCCAACTAGAAGCAAAAGAGTTCACATCCCTTCAAAATGTAATCACATCCTTAGACTCTGGTATTTAACCTAGTTCTAAGGCAAGGAGCACGTTTTCCCTCTCGGCGTTCTTGTCTCAAATCGAGCCTAAGAACATCAAAGAAGCATTGAAAAATGCTAACTGGATAGCTGCTACGCAAGAAGAACTCCATCAGTTAAGAAGAACCAAGTACCCGGTCCCTAGGCCTTCAGACAGAACAGTGATTGGAACCTGGCCCAAAAGACTGTCACTTGAAGCCTGCCAAGGGAATTTTGAGGTATCCTAAGGGAACACAAGACCTGATCCTCGTCTATTTTTCAGGAGATACTTTTTACTTGGTTGGATATGCTGATGCTGATTATGTTGAATATCTGGTGGATAAAGAGCACATCTGGAACAACACATTTTCTGGGGTCATACATGATCTCATGGGTACAAAGAAACAAACTGTGTGGCTCTTTCTACTACTGAAGCTGAATTCATGGTTCCTGCTTCTTGTTGTGCTCAACTACTACAGATCAAGCAACATCTTGAAGACTTTGGTGTATTTACAGCTTGAACCCAGTACAACACAAGAGGACAAATAACATTGATGTAAGGCATCACTTTTTGAGGGATAGTGTTGAAAAGGTTCTGATTTGTATGAAGTTCTGAAAGACGGAGGACCAATAGCAGACATCTTCACCAAGGCGCTGAGCAGTGAACACTTTGAAAGAAATCGTCTGGAGTTGGGGTTGATCAAGCTTAACTAAGGACCTGGTCCCTCGATGATTGACTATGTTAAGAAGGAAAGGTACAATTCTAAAAAGTATTTTTTTGTTGAAATCTAACTCAAATCTATACTATTACTGGTATACATACATGGCAGTTTCAGGACAAAAAAAGTAAGAGTAACATTGCCCTTCTAGGAGTTCTTGCTCAAATTTGCAAAAACTGTTAAGGAACCTGGTTCCTGTGACTCAAGTTAGTAGTCTCTTCAATACTTATATGCCTTTTTAAACTGTTGAAGTGTAATGTCATTAAGTTATTCCCATATCTCCAAATTTTTGAAGTCCAAAATGTTAAACCTTTTCTGAACTGACTTGTTGCCCCGAAAAACCATTTCCTTCTCTCACACCCAACCAAAACCGATTCTTTTCTTCAAAACTAAATCAACCTTATCTGAAAAAGAATTCTTCTCTCCAAATATGCCAGAAGTGAACCCAACTTTGTCACCTTCCAAAATCCTAACACCACCATATGAATCAAAATCCAAGAAGTCTTTGGTAGACTTTGATGGGACTTTAACTGAAAAAGAACGGGGTAGATCTAATATTCTAGAGAGTGAGGCTGGAATTGTTGCTAGGTTTGTAGAAGCCTTTAAGGATGGAAGAATCGGTGAATGTGCTGGAAAAGGGGGAACTGAATGACGAACCTGGTCCCTCAAATCCTTCTTAGGATGTTAACTCTGATGATGATCTTTTTCTCTTGGGTTTTGTGCTTAAATGAACCTCCAATTCAGTAAAAAGGATTGATGAAAAGTAGGCTGATTGATGATGAAGTGGTATGACATGCTGATGTGGTGATTGTGGAAGAGAGTATGAACTGGAAAAATCTTCACTTGTGAGAAAGAATTCAAAAAAATGAAGAAAAGAAAGTTGGCTGAGAAAGATGCAGCAGATGATAAGGGTGAACAAATTGAGAAGAAGAGGTAGCAAGGTCGCTCAGGGAAAGAAAGGGTAGTGTGAGTGAGGAACCTAGTTCCTTACAGAAGCAAAAGGTTGAGTTAACGGGTTTGGAGAGGTAAAAGACTCTGAAGTCTTAAAAAGTGTTGTTAGGCAGAGTGTTGACTCTGATATTGCTGAAAAATGGAGGAACTTCTTGACATTGTTAAGTTCCAAGAAATTGAATCACCTCTTTGTTCCTCCAAGTCCCAACGTTTATGAAGAAGAAGTAAAAACTTCTATGTTTTATGTGATACTCTGATGCTATATGTGTATGGAACTGAGTTTGTTCTTGATGAGGAGAAGCTTAGGGAGATTCTTGGTGATCTGGTTGATGGTTCAGCCTGCTCAGATAGGTAGAGAACCAGGTACCTATGGACACTTGGCAGAATAGAATGCTAAGTTGAAGGGTGAGAATAAAAGATTGAGGAAACAGGTGGAGAAACTGAGAGAGCAGATGATCATTGATCAAATGATTGTGAATGAACGAATTGACAAGCTCATCAAGGCCTTATCCCCTTACTTTTCTTCCTGCCCAGTGACCATGTCTTTCACTCCTTCCAAATTCCCTCGAATTCCTATCTTCTTTTGATCCCTATGTTTGATGACATTGGTACTTTAGTTGTTTAAATTGTCATATTATGTATTTTTCAAAATACTGTGCTTTTATTATAATTACTCTACTATGGGCAATCACTCTATTTTATGCAATGACATTCACTTGTTGTTCTTGTTATTGTTTATGTTGTGTTGCCCAAGTGGCATGAGTTAATGTTACTGAACTTCTTTTTGGTTGTGCTTCTTCTGTTATTCTTTTCAATGATGCCAAAACGGGAAAGTTATATAGGTGTCAACATGAGGGGGAACAATCGAATTGATATGTTGTATTGTGCATGAAAGATAGCTCTGCTTCGTAGGGGGAACGTTGAACGTTGCTGATAACATGTTGATTATAGGTCTGATCCGCAGGGAAACATGTGAGGAATCTGGTTCTCAAGGGGAACATTAATTTTGGATTTGTCATCATCAAAAAGGGGAAAATTGATAAGTTATGTTATTTTGTGTTTTGATGATTTTCCAAACAATCTCGAAGAACTAGTTGCGATCAGTTCCTTTGGTCTGGTTCTCATGGGGAATATGGCTGATTCGCAGGGGGAACAATGTGGAGAGCTGGTTCTCAGGGGGAAGGAATATCAATTCTATGTTTGTCATCATCAAAAAGGGGGAAATTGATAAGTTATGCGTCTTTTGTTTTGATGATTTGACAAACTTCACGAGAGAAACAGATAAGAAACTTGATACAATTAGTTCTCTTGAGTTCAGAGTAACCAGTCAGATGTCCGGTTCAATTCACAACGAAATCAGATAAGGGAACAGCAGAGGTAACATATATGGATCAGTTCCCCTAGTCGTCGTATAGTCAACTCTACAGCTTTAAACATTCTCAAGACCATAAGATCACTAGGTTCCAGGTTAGGATCCATTTTGGGATATGGCTCAACTCTTCAGAGTCAAAGGAACAGCTGAAATCCATTTAGATTCAATCGGTCTTGGAGACGCCATTAAAGACAAAAATAAAGCATCCACCCAAGACTGTGCTAAGACCTTGATTTTCTTGTGCCATCACCTTGATGAAGGGTTGAAAATAGAATATCTCACAGTAAAAGATCCACTTGTTTTGTGAAATGGCTTAAAGGAAAGATATGGCAACTTAAAGTTGGTCACTCTTCCATAAGCACGATATGATTGGGCTTAACTGAGGTTCCAAGACTTTAAGTCTGTTTTTGAATATAATTCTGCGTTGTTCAGAATTACTTCTAAATTGAAACTCTGTGGAGATACTATCACTGACTATGATATGCTTAAAAAAATGTTTACAACGTTTCATGCCTCCAATATGGTTCTGCAACAGCAGTACAGAGAGAAAGGTTTCAAGAAGTACTCTGAGTTGATTTCTCTTCTCCTTGTGGCTGAATGAAACACCGACTTGCTCATGAGAAATCACGAAAATCGATCCACTGGGTCTACACCATTGCCTGAAGTGGACGAGGTGTATTCCCATTATGCTAAGCGTAGAAAAGGCTGTGGCCCTATTCGTGGTCGTGGTTGTGGCCGTGGCCGTAGACAAGGAAGAAATTTTCCTGGTGTTAATCACCCCCCAAAGAAAAATAACCACTAAAAGTGGAAAGGGAAAGATGAGAAGCCAAAGGCAAATGGTTCAGAAACTGAATGTTATCTTTCGGTGGAAAATTGCATTGGGCAAATATTTGTCGACACCAAGACATTTGGTTGAGCTTTATCAAGCATCTCTAAAGAATAAAGGCCCTAAAGCTAATTTTGTCTATGACAATGAATTTGACATCACCCACTTAGATGTGGAAAACTTCTTTGAGCGCCCTGATGGAAAAATAGACCACTTGGTCAGTGATGGATCTGTGGTTAAAGAAGATTGAGTAGTTTGATTTTATTTTATTTTGCTTATTCGTATTAGTTAGTGAATAAACATCATGTAATTATCGTAGTTTACATGAGTAGTAGTTTTAATTAGTATGTCGAATTATTAAAATCTGTCATTGAATAAAGTTTGAGAATGGTCAAAATTTATAGTCAGTATCAGTTGTAATTTATGTTAGGAGTTGAGAATCGTGAAAAAAAATTACAAAAAAAAGGATGAAAACTTGCAAACGAAAAAGTGTCTTACAGACTAGCGTGAAACTATTTGCTAAAGCTTTTAAATCAACTGACATTATACGAAATTTTTATTAAAATGCAATATTTGTTTTCTAATTAAGTTTTTCAATCAAAGATTATGTCTTACGGAAAATTATCATCACACTTATTGAATAAGTCATTATTGAGTTATTGACTTCAATTTGTCTCTTATTCTTTATCTCTGAAAATACTAATATTTATTCGTATATTTCTTTTGTATGTCAAACCATGGGAAGCAAATATGGATACCTCACAAAACAAACTTGGATCAAAGTTCAATTGTAAAAATATTTGTTTAATTGATTCATGTAATACACATACAATATTCAAAGAGAAGAAATATTTCTCTCATTTAAGTATGTGTAAGGCAGATGTTACTACAATTTCTGGTAGTAGTAATTTAATTGAAGGCTCTGGAAGAGCTGCTATAACTCTGCCCAAGGGAACAATACTTATCATAGATAATGCAATGTTCTCCTCCAAGTCCAAAAGGAACTTGTTGAGTTTTAAAGATATCCGCCGAAATGGATATCATATAGATGAGAATAATCTTGAATATCTCATCATTACCAAGAATGTCTCTGGCCAAAAGAGGGTTATTGAGAAGTTCCCATCTTTATCTTGTGGCCTGCATTGGACAAGAATTAGTGCAATTGAGGCACATTCTATTGTAAACCAAAAGGTAACTGATTCCAATACTTTTGTACTTTGGCATGATCGATTGGGACACCCTGGATCAATTATGATGAGACGGATTATAGAAAACTCAAATGAGCATCCATTAAAGAATTTAAAGATTCTTTTAAATAATGAATTTTCTTGCACTTCTTGTTATCAAGGCAAGTTAATTATTAGAACCATCAAATCAAAGGTTGGGATTGAGTCCCCTGCGTTTTTGAAACGTATACAAGGGGACATTTGTGGACCTATTCACCCACCTAGTGCGTCGTTTAGATATTTTATGTTCTTAATAGATGCATCTTCTAGATGGTCTCATGTGTGCCTATTGTCATCTCGCAACCTCGCGTTTGCAAAATTAATGGCACAAATAATTCGATTACGGGCACAATTCCCCGATAATCCAATTAAGTCTATTAAACTTGACAATGTTGTTGAGTTTTCATTCCAAGCATTGAATGATTATCTTATCAATTGGGATAAAAGTGCAACATCCTGTAGCTCATGTTCACACTCAAAATGGCCTTGCAGAGTCTTTAATTAAACATCTGCAATTGATAGCAAGACCGTTACTCATGAAAACGAGGTTGCCCACTTCTGTTTGGGGTCACGCCATTTTGCATGCAACAATGCTAGTTCATCTTAGACCGACAAATTATCATAAATATTCCCCGTTGTAATTAGTTTTGGGTCATGAACCTAATATATCCCATTTAAGAATTTTTGGATGCGCAGTATATGCGCCATAGCACCGCCATATCGCACCACAATGGGCCCCCAAAGAAGGTTAGGAATATATGTTGGGTTTGAACGCCCTCCATTATTCGCTACCTTGAAATATTAACGGGGGATTTGTTCACTGCAAGATTTGCAGACTGTTTATTCGATGAGACACTTTTTCCAAAATTAGGGGGAGAAAATGGTGAAACCAAATTAGAAATTTTGTGGAAAAATCCATCATTGTCTCATCTTGATCCACGTACCTCTGTTTGTGAAAAAGTGGTGCAAAAGATTATTCATTTGCAAAAAATATCAAATCAAATGCCAGATGCATTTACGGATCTGAAAAGGATAATGAAATCACATATCCCTGCAGACAATGTTCCAATCTGTATTGATGTCCCTGTTGGACAATCTTCTAGTGTCATAGCTTATGAGTCAAAAGTACGCCTAAACCGTGGCAGACCATTAGGTTCTAATGATCGAAATCCTAGATAAAGGAAAACAAATGATCAAGATAACACTACAAAAGAGTCTCATGAGGAAATCCACGATTTAACCAATCCTGAGATTCATGAGGAAATCAGTGAGCCTGAGACTCAAGAAAATAAGGAACTATCAATAAATCCAATCGATATTGAGACAAATTTGAATCGGTTGGATATAGTGGTGGATTATGTCTTTGCATCTAGCATTATGCAAGATAGTGAGGATCTTGAACCTCAATCTGTTGGAGAATGTCGGCAAAGACGTGATTGGCGAAAATGGAAAGAAACAATCCAATCAGAGTTGATTTCACTTGCAAAACGTGAAGTTTTTGGGCCTGTAGTCCAAACACCTAATGTTAAGCCTGTTGGCTATAAATGGGTCTTTGTACGCAAGAGGAATGAGAAAAATGAGGTACAAAGATATAAGGCACGCGTTGTTGCACAAGGACTTTCACAAAGGCCTGGTGTCGATTATGAAGAGATATATTCACCCGTTATGGATGCTATAACATTTCGTTATCTCATGCTGCCCATGAAAAGCTTGACATGCATTTAATGGATGTGGTTACCGCCTAACTTTATAGCGCACTTGATAATGAGATAAACATGAAAATTTCCGAGGGATTTAAAATGCCTAATGCACATAATTCAAAGTCCCGGAAATATTTTCAATCAAATTGCAAAGATCTTTATATGGTCTAAAGCAATCAGGACGAATGTGGTATAATCGTCTTAGTGGGTATTTATTAAAGGAAGGTTATATAAATGATTTCATTTGTCCATGTGTTTTTATAAAGAAAACAACATCGGAATTTGTTGTACTTGCCGTATATGTTGATGACATAAACCTTATTGGAACTCCTATAGAACTCCAAAAGGCAATTGATTATTTAAAGAAAGAATTCGAGATGAAAGATCTCGGAAAGACAAAATTATGTCTTGGTTTGCAAATTGTATATTTGGCAAACGGAATTTTTGTTCATCAATCTGCCTACATAGAAAAGGTATTGAACGGTTTTACATGGATGGAGCACATCCATTAAGTACCGATGGTTGTTCTATCACTTGATGTGATTAAGGATACATTCCGACCTCAAGAAGAGAATGAAGAGCTACTTGGTCCTGAAGTACCGTATCTTAGTGCAGTTGGTGCACTAATGTATCTTGCTAATACTACAAGGCCTGACACAACTTTTTCAGTTAATGTATTAGCAAGATATAGCTCTGCCTCCACAAGGAGACATTGGAATGGAGTCAAACGCATATTGCGGTATCTAAAAGGGACTACCGATATGGGCTTATTTTATGGCAATAATTGCAGTCCCGATCTTGTTGGTTATGCTGATGCTGGGTTTTTATCTGACCCACACAAGGCTCGATCTCAAACAGGTTATGTGTTTACCTGTGAAGGCACTGCCATATCTTGGCGATCGACTAAGCAATCAATTGTTGCTGCTTCATCTAATCATGCTGAGATAATTGCTATTCGTGAAGCAAGTCGAGAATGTGTGTGGTTGAGGTCTATAATACATCTTATTCAAGACAAATGTGGTTTGAAATGTGACAAACTACCCACGATTTTGTATGAAGACAATGCAACATGCATAGCCCAATTGAAGGGAGGATTCACATAAGGAGATAGGACAAAACACATTTCACCAAAGTTATTTTTCACACATGATCTTCAAAAGAATGGTGATATTAATGTGCAACAAATTCGTTCAAGTGATAATATGATTGATTTGTTCACAAAATCTCTACCGACGTCAACCTTCAAGAAGCGAGTGCACAAGATTGGGATGCGAAGGTTCAAGGATGTGAAATGATGCTCTCATCAGGGGGAGTTTGATACACGTTGCACACTTTTTCTCTTACAAGGTTTTGTCCCACTGGGTTTTCCTTGCAAGATTTTTAACGAGGCAACCAAAAGGTGTATTGTTAGATATGTGTACTCTTTTTCCTTTACTAGATTTTTTTCACATTGGGTTTTATAATAGTTAAGGTTTTAACGAGGCACATTACTTATTGAGTAGACATTCAAGGGGGAGTGTTATCAATAGAATTGTAATTAGAGTGAATGACTATCTTTTAGAGAGTTTTACTTTGTGGCTGAGTCATTTTTCCCCTATAAATAGAGGGGTCTTACCCCATTGTAAATTATCCCAAAATCCAATAAGAATTACTCTTTCTTTCTCTGGAATATTGTTCTTCTTCTTTTATTGTTTCATTACAGGAAAGCACATTGAATAATAACAAGAGAGACTCAAAGATAAAATTGTTTCTTATGTCTCTCCCTTCGTATTGCTTTTTTTTTTTTTTTTTTGGGTCTAAACCTACTGACCAACTAATTAATACTAAATCAACATATGTGAGTTTATTTTCACAGTTCCTCTCCTTATATTTTTTTGTTCTAATTAGAAAAACTCTGTAAAAAAGTACTAAACTATCAAGGGAAAGGAAAAAGGTCTTATTTTTCCTCCCTTTTACGTCATATTGCGAGATTCGAGGCACTTCACAAAATAAGTAGAAATCTAGAAGGCAAAAGTTCCAACTATTTAAGAAAAGAGAGTCTACTATAATATCTAAGTTTTGTTTCGATTTCTAACTACTAAGGCCTATACATGTATTTTCTACCAATTGGTGGTCTTAACCTTATTATCCATCCACTATTGACAAAACTACTAGTGTGTGAACAAGGTGAAAGAACAAAGAGGGTCTCGAGGATTTAATTTTCTCTCTAAAATTAGAACTGAGATATGAACGATACACACATTGTTTCTCTTCCCCTTTCTCATTCACAAATTTTTTTCCTCATTCCTAGTGCACGCTCTTCTTGAATTTTTCTTTTAATATTTACTGTGTGAATTTATGGTGGTAACTTGGAATATTTTGGACGGTTATGGTGAAAGTCTCTGCATAGCCCTGTAGTGTATTCTAAATTAAAGGAACGACCAATGAACTATACTGCGAGCCAGCTTAGTTTGAGTTTGTTAGTGGGAAGGTTTTAGTTCAACAGGAGATAAAGAGAGGAAGGAAAAAGAAGAGAGCCAAATTACACGTGTCAGCAACGTTAATATCACTGATTGCGTTAAAATTGAGCTAGAGAAGAACAACAAATATGAAACGAAAGAACAACAATGTGAATTTTTGTTGGCAAAGTGTAACAGATTACAAGATGCAGTAACAACCGATATATAGTTTTAATGAAGATATGAGAGCTTCAATGAAGAGAACAATGGCGAAAATGAAGGAGAAGGTTCTAGAGAGAATTTCTGTTATAGAGGAGAAAATAAATCATGTATTGAAACTCTTATTACAATCTACCGAAGCTATCTATATATACACGCTTCAATTATAGATTCTAACCTACTGACCCCTTGCCTCTAAACTAACCAATCCCATAATTAGTTACAACTAACTAATCCTTCTTAACTAACTTAACTCCACTCACGTGATAGGCACGTGGCCACTTCTATCTTCAACACTCCCCCTCAAGCTAGATGGTGCAAACAAGTTCAGCACCCCTAGCTTGCTTATTAGGTAATCATGTTGCGATCTTCCTAGAGCCTTTGTGAATAGATCAGCCTCCTGGTCTCTAGACATCACATATCTCGTTTTGACAATTCCTTGTTGGATTTTTTCTCTGATGAAGTGCAGGTCTATTTCTATATGCTTCGTTCGTTCGTGGAATATAGGATTTGACAATTCCTTGCTATCACAGAACAGCTCCACTAGCTATTCAACTTTTGCACCTAATTCCTTGCATAACCCTGTCAACCATAGGATTTCTGAGACTGCAGCTGCCATGCTCCTGTACTCAGCTTCTGTTGAACTTCTTGATATCGTGCATTGCTTCTTTGACTTCCAAGACACCAAGGAATCTCACAGCTTCATCACGTACTGTCACGATCCGGATTTCCCACCCTCGGGAGTCGTGATGGCGCCTACTAATAGGAGCTAGGCAAGCCAATTATCAATTACCTCTTTTAACGAACCACGGCAATATTAGAAATAATGAAACATTTAATAATAAAGCGGAAGTCTCAAATATAGTTAACTGAAAGAGATGCGAAAATTTAACTAATCCTCTACCCAAGACTGGTGTCACAATACTCACGAACTTCTACAGAATACTAAATACAAGGTTTGAATGAAACATAAGACTGTCTGCTTCGGTACAATGATAACAAACTGAATAAAATAGAAAGGGACTCCGGGCCTGCGGACGTCAGCAAGGCTACCTCGAATATCCCTGGACAGAAAGCTCGCACCCAGAATGCTACTGCCACTCAAATGCTGCTCCAACACCTGGATCTGTATAAAAAGATGCACAGAGTGTAGCATTGTCACGATCCGGATTTCCCACCCTCGGGAGTCGTGATGGCGCCTACTAATAGGAGCTAGGCAAGCCAATTAGTTTAACATTTCTCTCAACATCATTAACAGTATAAAGAAGAATGAGGCAATTAATATAAAAGCGGAAGTCTCGATACATAAATAACTGAAACCAAGTGCGGAAATTCAAATACACCTCTACCCAGATCTGGTGTCACTAACTCACGAACTTCTACTGAATGATAAAAACAAAGTCTGAATAAGAATACAGTACTGTCTGATCCGATACAAGGGAAATCAAACGAAAGACAGAGATAAGAGAGACTCCGGGCCATGCGGACGCCAGCAAGCTACCTCGGGAATCTCCGGACTGAAGTAAGCTCCGAACGCTCCTACTGCTGACCAAAGGCTCCTGCTCTGGTACTATGATCTGTGCAAAAAGCACAGAAGTGTAGCATCAGCACAACCGACCCCATGTGCTGGTAAGTGCCTGGCCTAACCCCGACGAAGTAGTGACGAGGCTAGACAGGACCTACCAAAAACAACCTATGCGGATATATATATATATATATATACAAAGGCAACAGAAATAACAACAGAGAATATCAACTAAAAAGGGGAAGGGGGCATGCTCGGGGAAATATACAGCGAATACAGATCAACAGATATAACGACGAAACTATCTCAATACCATAGCTCACATATAAGTGGTCGGTGCGCCACACGATCCTATTTCTTAATTCATAAGTGGACGGCGTGCCACACGATCCCATTTCTTAATATATAAGTGGACGGCGTGCCACACGATCCCGTTTCATAATAGATATATAAGTGGACGGCGTACCACACGATCCCATTTCATGATATATAAGCGGTCGGCGTGCCACACGATCCTATTTCATAATATATAAGTGGACGGCGTGCCACACGATCCCATATCATAGTTCAAAATGTCTGGCTTTGTAAAGGAGGCCCCATTAGGGGAATTCGACAACATAACACTTTAACTCGGCAAGGGTATAGCTAACCGCCCAAATATCCCGGCAATGGAGAGTACATAATAATAGTCTACACGTCCCGGCAAGAGAATAATCACAATACATCCTATTTTAAATCACTTCTTTCTCAATTATCACATTCTTGTTCGAGCCAACGCTCCAAAATATACCAATCACAATTCTTCCTCAACCGTTCACATTATATGAAATTTATCAATTAAACAAGAAGGTTGTGTCACATCATTCGAATTAAAAGCAATTAAGACTCGCGGTCATGCTAGACTCCGGTGCATAGACAACCGTCACGATGCCTATACACCGACTCCACATTTAGCAAGTAGCAAATAACATCCTAATCCTATTCCCTCAAGCCAAAGTTAGAACAAACACTTACCTCGGTCCAAGAATAGCAATCAACTCTCTAATACCGCCTTTCCTCTACAATCCAACTCCGAAACAATGATATCTAGGCATAATTAGTTCAATAATATCAATATGGGCTCAAAAACATAATCCCATAGCCTAGAAATGAAATTCCTATCATTCTTCCAAAAATAGCAAAATTCGACACCGGTCCCACATGGTCCAAACACGAGGCTCGGACCAAAACCCAATCACCCATAACCCCACGAGTTCAAATATATAATTTATTTCAAGATTCAACCCCAAATTGAGGTTGAATCACCCAAAATCCCCAAAGCCCTAACTCTACCCAAAACCCCCATTTTCTACTTTGATTTCAAGGTTTAGGGCTAGGAATTTAGTAATTAATAGAGGAAATTGAAGAAAACAAGTTGAACAATGCTTACCCAAGAAGTTTTGATGAAAGGGAGCTTCAATGGACGCCTAAGTGCTTGGAGAAGAAAGGAGTTCGTGTATTTTTATGAAAATCTCGAGCTACTGTTCTGTTTTTAACTTAAAAATTCGCTGGGAAAAATTGCCCTTCGCGTTCGCGGGAGAGGGTCCGCGTTCACGAAGGTAGACTGGGTAGGCTATCGCGATCGCGTGGAGAGAGACGCGAACGCGTAGAAGGAAATTGCTGGGGTCCAGGAACTGTTCTATGCGAACGCGTGGGATTTCACACGAACGCGATGAAGGAGTTCTGTAGAGCTACGCGAACGCGAGGGTACAAACGCGAACGCGAAGGGGAAAAGGGAGACTCTACCCTCAGGGTCAAATAACCCTACGCGAACGCGGGGCTGGGACGCGATCGCGAATAAAGAGGGAGTAAGGCATCGCGAACGCGGGATGAAGAACGCGATCGCGAAGAGGAAATGGGCTCTGCAACAGCTGAAGCAAAATCTGCTATTTTTAGTGTAAAAACACCCCGAACCACCTCCAATTCACTCCCGAGCCCTCGGGGCTCCTAACCAATCACACACATAACTCAATAACATCCTACAAACTTACTCGAGCGATCAAATCGCCAAAATAACATCAAAATCATTGAATCAAGCCCCAAGATCATCATTTTCATTTCAAACTTCATAACTTCAAATTTTAGATATTTAGGTCCGAAACACGTCAAATGACATCCGATTTCGACCAAACTTTACAGAAAGCGCTTAACACATATTTAAGACTTGTACCGGGCGTCGGAACCAAAATACAAGCCCGATACCATAGTCTTTTGATCAATTTTCATTTCCATTTTCCTTAATAATTTCAGAAAAACAATTTCACAGAAAAATTTATTTCTCGGGCTCTCGACCTCGAAATTCGACTCCGGGCATATGCCCGAGTCCCATATTTTTCTACGGACCCTCCGGGACCGCCTAATCATGGGTCCGGGTCCGTTTACCAAAAATGTTGACCAAAGTCAACTTTAGCAATATTAATATCAAAAATCTTCAAATTTTTTACAGAGTTCACATATTTCAACATAAAAGCTTTCCGGCTACGTGCCCGGACTGCGCACGCAAATCGAGGCAAGCAGAAATGAGTTTTTTTTTCAAGGCCTCAGAAGCACGGAAAAGAGAGAAATCCGGTGATGACCCTTTGGGTCGTCACATTCTCCACCTCTAAAACAACCGTTCGTCCTCGAACGGACAAAAGAAGGAAGTACTTGAGTCGGGAAATAGATGAGGATAACGGCTCCGCATATCAGACTCGGACTCCCAGGTCATTGCCTCAAGAGGCTGACTTCTCCACTAGACACGCACTGAAGGAAAACTTTTCGACCTTAACTGTCGAACCTGCCGGTCTAGAATGGCTACCGGCTCCTCCTCGTAAGACAGATCCTTGTCCAACTGGACAGTGCTGAAATCTAACACGTGGGCTGGATCGCCGTGATACCTCCGAAACATGGACACATGAAACACTGGATGCACGACTGACAAGCTGGGCGGCAAGGCAAGTTTGTAAGCCACCTCTCCCACACGATCGAGAATCTCAAATGGGCAAATGAACCTAGGGCTAAGCTTGCCCTTCTTCCCAAATCTCATCACGCCCTTCATAGGCGACACTCGGAGCAAGACCTGCTCACCAACCATGAAAACTACATCTCGAACCTTACGATCCGCATAACTCTTTTGCCGCGACTGAGCCGAACGAAGCCTGTCCTGAATGATCTTGACCTTATCCAAGGCCTCCTGAACTAAATCTGTACCCAATAACCGAGCCTCTCCCGGCTCAAACCATCCGACTAGAGACTGACATCGCCTACCATACAACGCCTCATATGGAGCCATCCGAATGCTGGACTGGTAGCTGTTGCTGCAGGCGAACTCTGCTAAAGGCAAAAACTGGTCCCACGAGCCTCCAAAATCAATGACACAGGCTCGGAGCATATCCTCCAATATCTGAATAGTCCTCTCGGACTGGCCGTCCGTCTGGGGATGGAATGCTGTGCTCAACTCAACCCGTGTGCCCAACTCTCGCTGAACTGCACCCCAGAAACGCGAGGTAAACTGCGTACCCTGATCCGAAATGATAGATGCCGGCACCCCATGAAGGCGAACAATCTCTCGGATGTAGATCTCAGCTAACCTCTCCGATGAATAAGTGGCTACAACAGGAATAAAATGCGCTGACTTGGTCAGCCTATAAACAATAACCCATATCGAGTCGAACTTCTTCCGGGTCAACGGAAGTCCAGTAACGAAATCCATGGTAATCCTCTCCCACTTCCACTCGGGAAGCTCAATCCTCTGAAACAAACCACCAGGCCTCTGATGCTCATACTTAACCTGCTGACAGTTCAAACATCGAGCCACATATACAACAATATCTTTCTTCATCCTACGCCACCAATAAAGCTGCCGCAAGTCCTGATACATCTTCGCGGCGCCCGGGTGAATAGAATACCGAGAACTATGGGCCTCCGCTAAGATCAACTCCCGAATCCCATCGACATAGGCACACAAACTCGCCCGTGCAACCTCAAAACACCATCATCATCTAAGGTCACCTTCGTGGCACCTCCACGCTGCACCGTGTCTCTCAGGACACACAAATGGGGATCATCAAACTGCCGATCACGGATACGCCCCAATAATGAAGAACGAGCGACCGTGCAAGCTAACACTCTGCTAGGCTCAGAAATGTCCAACCTCACAAACAGATTGGCCAAGGCCTGAATATNCTTTCAACACAATACACAAAATAATCCCGAAAAGAGAGAAAGATGTTATAATAAACTATCCCGTCCAGGGAACAAGATAATATAATAAACTATCCCGACAAGGGAACAAGATAATATAATAAACTATTCCGGCAAGGGAACAAGATAATATAATAAACTATCCCGGCAAGGGAGACCCAGCTATAACCAAACTTACTCAATTTCTACTTAACACAATTAAATCAATACTCAGTCTCATCAATTACTGGCTCAGTGTTAAAGATTTCCAACCAAGTCCTCATAAACAACAATTAAGAATTCGATAATATAGCAATTCAGGACTCACGGTCATGCTCGACACCAGTGTATAGATACTCGTCACCATGCCTATACACCGTACTCGACAAATAGCAATTAGCAAATAAGACTCTACTCATATTCCCTCAAGCCAAAGTTAGACCAAACACTTACCTCGAATGCTCCAAACTCAACTCAAGCCTCTAGTATAGCTTTACCCCTCGAATTCGGCTCCAACTCGGTCAAATCTATGAAATAATGACCTTACAATATTAATAATAGCTAAACAAACTAAACCCAATGCCTAAATATGAATTTCCAAGCTTTCTTCCAAAAATTTCAAAATCGACCCCGGGCCCGCTTGGTCAAAACATGAGGTTCGAACAAATTCCATGTCACCCATTCCCCCACGAGCCCGGATATACAATTTGTTTTCAAATGCGACCCCAAAACGAGGTCTAAATCAAAGAAAATTGAAAAGCCCTAACTCTACCCATTTTCCCCAATTTCAACCCTAGATTACATGATTTGAACTTAGGAATTTGATAAATGATGATGGAAAATGAAGGAGACAAGTTAAACAATACTTACCCAAGAAGCTTTGATGAAGAAATGCCCTAACAATCGCCTAGAAGCTTTGGAGAAGAAAGGGTTCGTGTATTTTTTGAATAAAACCCGACACAGTTCTGTTTTTATGACTTAAAAATTGCTGGGTGAAATTACCCTACGCGTTCGCGACAGTAGGGTCACGTTCGCTAAGGGAAGAAATTGACAACCATCGCGTTCGCGAGTGGAGAAGTGCGAACGCAAAGAGGAAAAATTCTGGGGTCCAAAGTTGGCCTACGCGAACGCGTATCAGGAGACGCGAACGCGATGGAGAAACCAGAAAAGCATCGCGATCGCGATGGCCAGAACGCTAACGCGGAGGAGGAAGAGCTCAAGGCTACGCGAACGCGATAGGGTGAGTGCGAACGCGAAGAAGGGAATTACTGTGCACCAACAACAGATTTTTCTGCAATATTTCCTAACTCCAAAACTACTCCGAACACCTCCGAAATCACTCCCGAGCCTCGGGGCTCCTAACCAATCACACACACTAACTCAACAACATACTACGAACTTAACCGTACGATCAAATCACCAAAATAACATCAAAAACGAGGAATCAAACCTCAAAATCGTCACTTTTTTCATCAACTTCATAAACTTTCATTTTTAGATATTTAGGTCCAAAACACGTCAAATGACGTCCGATTTCAACCAAATTTCACAGAAAGCGCTTAAACCACATATAAGACCTGTACCGGGCGCCGGAACCAAAATACGGGCCCGATACCAACACATTCTAATCAATTTCCTTTTCAAATTTCCATATTAATTTCTGAAAAACAATTTCACAAAAAAATTCCTTTCTCGGGCTCTCGACCTCGGAATTCGACTCCGGGCATATGCCCGAGTCTCATATTTTTCTACGGACCCTCCGGGACCGTCCAATCACGGGTCCGGGTCCGTTTACCCAAAATGTTGACCAAAGTCAACTTTATTCATATTAATATCAAAATTCATCAATTTTTACGTAGAATTTATATTTAAGCTTTCCGGCTACGCGCCCGGACTGCGCACGCAAATCGAGGCAAGCCTAAATGAGGTTTTCAAGGTCTCGAAGACACAGAATGAGTGAGAAAACAGGTGATGACCCTTTGGGTCGTCACACGTACCTTGTTACAGACTTTCTGGATACTGGACATGATGCCCAGTCAGCATCACAAAACGCTGTGAGTTTTGGGCAAGGCTTTGAGCTCATTAGTAGACCAAGTCCTGGTGCCCCTTTTATGTACCTGACAACTCTCACTGCTGCCTCTATGTGAGACTTCTTTGGGCAATGCATAAATTGGCTCAACACATGCATTGCATAGCAAATATCTGGTCTTGTCATAGTGAGGTATGGTAGTTTCCCAACCAATCTTTGGTATGGCCCTGTATCTGGCAGCTTTTCATCATCTTTCAGCTCCAAATGTTGATCATATTCTGCTGTTGTAAATCTCTGATTGCATTCCATTGGAGTGGCTACTGGTTTTGATCCTTCCATTCCAAGATCAGTAATCAGCTCCATTGCAAATTTTCGTTGGTTCATCAGTATTCCTTCTCTTGATCTTGCTATCTCAATTCCCAGGAAAAACTTCATCTCCCCCAAATCTTTGATCTTAAAATTTCTTTGCAATACAGATTTTGCTTCTTAAATTAAGCAAGGATCATTCCCAGTTATGAGAAGATCATCTACATATACAAGGATGATCACTAGACTAATTCCTTGCCTTTTTGTGAACAAGGAATAATCAAATCGACTTTACACAAATCCTGAAGTGATCAAGGCCTCAGACAGCTTCAAATTCCACTGTCTAGAAGCTTGCTTCAATCCATAAAGGAATTTATGCAGCCTACATACTTTCTCCCCCTGGCTGTGAAATCCTTCACGCAAGCACATATAGACTTCTTCAGTGAGGTCACCCTGAAGGAAGGCATTATATACGTCCATCTGATGCAAATTCCAGCTGTGTGATGCTGCTAGGGCAAGAACAACTCTGACTGTCACCATCTTGACCACAGGGGAAAAGGTCTCCTGGTAGTCAAGCCCTTCAATTTGATTGTATCCTTTTGCAACCAAACGATCTTTGTATCTTTCAACTTCTCCATCTGCTCTATATTTTATTTTGAATACCCATTTACAACCAATGGGAACTTTCCCTACTGGTAAATCTACTAAGGACCAGGTCCCATTCTCTTTGAGGGCACTCAACTCTTGTGTCATGGCTTCTACCCATTTAGGATCTCCTGCCGCTTGTTTATAGCTGCTGGGTTCCTTTAAGCTAGTAATTTTGGAGAGATAAGTCTTGTATTTGACTGAGACTCCATCATGATTCAGAAAATCTTGCATGGGATATTCGCAAAATGTCTGTGGAGCTGAGCTGGCCTGTGATCCATTGCATACATAGTCCTGCATCCAGGCAGGTTCTTTGACAGTCCTGCTAGATTTCCTGGGCTGGTTGTCTGAGTTTGAAGGAAAAACTGCTTCTGAGAATGTGTTTCCTATCTGTTAAGGCTGTTGTAGGTCTTCAAGTACTGGTGGTGGTAGCAAGGGTGGTGAGTTTGCAACAGGTACTAACTCATATTGTGAGGCATCTGCAGAAGAGGGAGTGACAGCTTCTTGTGGAGGATCTGCAGTAAAAGATGAAGGAGATGATGGTGTTGTATCATTGCTGGGAACTGAATCTATGACACCATTGGGAAATATCTGCAACTTCCCTTCCTTTAAAAGCTGGAAAGGGAAAATATTTTCCATGAATTTTACATCCCTGCTGACAAAAAAAGAGTTAGTCAAGAGATTATACAGTTTATATCCTTTCTGAGATGAAGAGTATCCCATATGCACAGCCCCAATGGCTCTTGCTCCAAATTTATCTCCTCCCACTAGGACTTTGGCAAAGCACAGACATCCTATGATCCTCAGATGCTGTAAGGAAGGTACTCTTCCATACATCAACTGGAATGAAGACTTCCCTGATAGCACTTATAGGGGAAGTCTGTTAATGACATAAACTGTTGCTTGCACCCCAAAACTTGAGAGGCAGATGGCCTTGCAACCTAATTGCCCTAGCCGCCTCCAGTATATGTCTATGTTTTCTTTCCACTATCCCATTCTGCTGTGAAGTATGAACACAAGAACTTTGATGAATCATACCATATAATTGAAACAGATTGCTGCATTCAGAATTGAAAAATTCAGTCCCATTGTCACTTCTCAAAATTTTTACTCTTCCTCCAAACTGAGTTTTTAATAAGGCAAAGAACTGTTTCAAGCATACAATCACATCACTCTTAAGTCTCAACAAGTAAACCCATATCATTCTAGTGTAATCATCTACTATAGTAAGAAACAATTTGTGTCCATTGTGACTTGATACTCTATATGGACCCCATACATCTACATG
Source organism: Nicotiana attenuata (assembly GCF_001879085.1). Taxonomy (NCBI): domain Eukaryota; kingdom Viridiplantae; phylum Streptophyta; class Magnoliopsida; order Solanales; family Solanaceae; genus Nicotiana; species Nicotiana attenuata. The sequence goes on along the minus strand of NW_017674752.1, from coordinate 26,677 downwards.
AATCAGCTCAAAAGGCTTATTAGATCTACTTGTACTCTTTGGAAATGGCAATCTTCCTTGTCTAGCTAGTGGACATATTGTGCAATCTTTTGTTCTGTCATTGTTTACTTTGAACTTCATGTCTGGGATTTGTTTCACCACTTTATCAGGGGCATGTCCAAGTCTCCCATGCCAGACCCCTAGATCCTCTACTACTATGGAATGATCATGTGATTGTACAGTTGCAGCCTTGGCTTTGTCCTGCTTATGCTGCAGATTATACAATCCTTCAAGCTCCTTACCAATCCCCTTCACATTCCTATTGTCAAGGTCCTGCATGATCCAAAAGTCAGGATAGAAGGACAAAAAACAATGTAAGTCCCTTGTATGTTTAGAGACTGACAACAGATTGTACTTAAAATCTGGAATGTATAGTACATTCCTGATAACACCACATTCACCAATCCTACTCTCTCCAGTACAAGTAATATCTAGTGATGTACCATCAGGTAAATGAACCTTAGAGTCAGAATTTAGGTTATTAGTATTAATTTTGTCAAGTAATTCTTTGGTGTGAACCATGTGATTGGTTGCACCAGAGTCTACTATCCAGTTTTCACCTTTTGATTTTGTCAGCTAATGTAGTAACCTTGGTCGTACCTGCAAAATGCTGTGAATTATCACCTGTGTCTTTCTTGAGCAATTTCAGAATTTGATCATATTGTTCCTGAGTGAACATTATTGGTTGAGGCAATACAGGGGTTGGATTTCCAGCTGGTGAGTTCAGCATCTGTTGCCCTTCCTGAGATACTGCATTGGCTGCTGCTTTTCCCATATACTGTTGTCCTTCATTTGTCATGGTGTTAACCATTGGTCTTTGTGGAAAATTGTTAGCTTTTCTCCTTGCTTTGAAGTCATTTGGATAGCCATGAAGTTTGTAACATGTTTCTCTTGTATGACCTTTATAGTTACAATAGTCACAAAATAGATTGTTTCTTCTAGGCTTATATGTGTTTCCTGTATTCATGCCTCCTTTGTTAGTGAAAAGTGTTGTACTATCTCCCATGTCTAATGTCTGTATAGATTTTCCCATATTTCTCTGACTTTCTTCAGAAACAACCATAGAATAGGCCTTGTTGACAGAAGGTACTGGGCTCATCATTAAAATCTGACTCCTAGGTTGTGCATATGTCTCATTCAGGCCCATCAGAAATTGTAGCAATCTCTGATATTCGAAATGCTCCAAGTAGCTCTTAGATTCTGGACAATCACATCCAGGACATGGCATCAATGCATCATATTCTTCCCATAAATCTATCAATCGTGAGAAATAGGTTGACACAGTAGAAATTCCTTGCGACAAAGTTGTAATTTCCTTATGCAGAAAAAATATGCGAGATCCATTGACTTTATCATATTTATCCTTCAAATCTGTCCACACTTTATGTGCACTTGATTTATACACAGTACCACTGAGCAATTCCTTGCTCACAGCATTTATAATCCAAGACAAATCTATTGCATTACATTTTTCCCACAGTTCATGCAATGACTGATCAAACTTATCCTTAGTGCACCGTCCATCAACAAACCCTAATTTGCTCTTTCCTATCAATCCTATTCTCATAGATCTACTCCATACCACTTCCAGTTAGCTGAATTGAAATCAAGGAACTACCTGGTGTGTCACTTGGCTGCAGAAACAGAGGATGATGATGATCGATGGTTATGGCGGTTGAGTTTGTGCTGGTTCCAGCTGGAATTTCTTCTCCAATTGCCATATCTATCAACCTCAAGTAGATTGAATTTTATTTTCCACAACTAACAGAGTTTTCAATCCTAAATTGCGAGAAAAAAAACTGTGTGCCCTAGCTCAATCGATTGAAAATTCACAATCAATCTACGACAAAAAATTGCCGAAAAAAAATGATGAATGACAGCTGCAGTGAACGTGGATCTATCGTCCCTGCTCTATACCATAATGAAGATATGAGAGCTTCAATGAAGACAACAATGGCCAAAATGAAGGAGAAGGTTCTAGAGAGAATTTCTGTTTTAGAGGAGAAAATGAATCATGTATTGAAACTCTTATTACAATCTACTGAAGCTATCTATATATACACGCTTCAATTATAGATTCTAACCTACTGACCCCTTGCTTCTAAACTAACCAATCCCATAATTAGTTACAACTAACTAATCCTTCTTAACTAACTTAACTTCACTCACGTGATAGGCACGTGGCCACTTCTATCTTCAACAAGTTTAGACTTTAGAGGCCGCAAATTTGAACTTTTTTTCCATTAATATACAAGTACATATATGAAACAACAATTTTTAGCCATACATTCAAACTAAGTTTGCGCCATTTAGCACAAAAGAATACACGACACTTATTCACTAAACAATTTGTTTGGATAGTTACTATTACATATTATTTTATAATATATCATACTGTATTGTTTTAAATTGTATTACTTCCTGCATTTCAATTTTGATGAGGTAGTTTGATTTGGCATGGAGTTTAAGGGGAAAAAAAAGACTTTTGAAACTTATAATCTTAAAAGCCTAAGGGTAAAAGCTTTGTGGGGTCATGATATTTGTGTGGTTATAAAAGCTTCTCATTAAGGGTAAAATGGGTAAAATGAAGAGTTTAAAGTTGAATTATGTCTAATTGTAGAAATGTGTCATTCTTTTGGAACAGACTAATAAGGAAAATGTATATCTAAATTGAAACATATGGAGCATATTGTTTTGATGAATATAAAATTTTGATATATTATATTATTTGTCGTTGTTTCATGATGTTGTATATCAGTAATATAAAGAATAAACTTATAATATTATGAATAATAAATATGATATAGAGTAGAATTATTATATAAAAAAGGTAGGATAAAAGATAAAATATGATCATTTAATGATAAGAACGAGCAAGAAGAGATTCTTTTCATCGTTAAATAACGATAAATTTAACAATACAATACAATAAAATTTAAGCAACAATCAAAATATACATTGTATTTAAAGTAACAATACATTACAATACACAACCATCCAAATAAGATGCAAAATTTTGTATATGTCGCCAACCAACTACGCAGCTTTCAATATGAATAAGCTTCCCCAAAAAGCCGTCGGTCTGTAGCCCAAAAAAAAAAGGTTTGCTTTAGAATTGTTAGCTACTCCCTCCCGTTTAGGGGTGTTCAAAATCGAACCAAAATCGAAAATCAAACCGCAAAAGTGGCTTAATGGCTTATTGGTACGGGTTAACAGTTTAACGGATGGGGAACACATTAATTTTTTTTTTTATTAACGGCTTATCGGTTTGGGAGCGGATTATTCAAGTTTCTTATCGGATAATCCGTTAACCCGTTAAGATATATATATATATATATATATATATATATATATATATATATATATATATATATATATAATAATTCCTTCTTCCACTTCAAGTACTCTATCTCTAATTCTCTATTAGACATTTAGAAAGCAGCCCTATTAGAAACCCTAACATCCTAAACTTAAAGTCTAAATTTCACCCAGCGGCCAGAGCAGCTCAGCAGCAGACTCGTCGTCTCCCTCTCGCGGTCTCGCCAACTCGCTGTCTCTCTCTCGCCGACTCGCCTCTCCATCTCGCTGACTCATCGTCTCGCCTCTCCCTCTCACCATGTGGAGAGCTTGTCTCCCCGTCCCTTGGACGGAATAATCAGAGCAGCCTCCTGCATCACTAGTCAACTTTTCAATGCCACAGCAGCTAAAAGTATCAGAACCAGTGTTTTTGTTTCTGATACAAGTTCTAAAAGTATCAAAACTAGTGTTCTCCGTCGAAATTAAGCAGTCCATCTGTTGCCTGGAATCAAGAAAGATATGTCTTGATTTGTTTGGATGCTGAAATCAAGCAGTCCATTTGTTTTGTTTCGTCGAAATTGAGCATGTATACTTCATATTGGTTTGTTTTTATGCTGAAATTTGAAAGTGTTAATAGTGATTTGTTATCTCTATGTAATGTGCAGGGATTAATCATTTTGATAGATGTATTCTGGACTCACTTTGTTATCTCTGTCAATGTATGGATTAATCATGACTAGCAAATAGTGATTTAAGCATGTGCAAATTAAATGGTATGTGCATCATGTGCAATTGCAATTTGCAACCACTGCACCAATATCTGTAGTCTGCTCTGAACTCAAAGCAGCGTCATGTGCAATATAGATTGAATTAGGCCGATAAACCGTCCGGCAACTGCCCGATAAGAGCTAAACCTATACTAATCCGCCCGATATCTTATCGGGTGGCTAGCTGATTAATATATTTAAAAGCCGATAACCGATAAGCCGAACCGTTAAGAGTAAATAAATGCCCGATCCGCCCGGTAAGCAACCCTACTCCCATCCACAATAAGTAAACATTTTATCTTTGGCACACCCATTAATGAAATACGAATCCATAGAGAAAAAAAAAAGAAATATTCACTAAATTAACCATAATTAATTGTTACCTTGACACATTGGAATATGTAAATAAGGAAAAATTTTGAAGAAACAAAATTAATTAATTTCTTCTCTATTATATAAATGGACACTTATTCAGGATCAAAATAAAGGTAAAATGGTCACTTATTGTGGATCGGAGAGAGTAACATTTACTAATTAGTACTATACTAGTTTTGCATGGACTGGTGGAAAATATGTTCCCTACTGAAGGCAACTGTCACACGGGTGAGTTCTTCAATTAGCACGTTTATGGCTATTATTATTCACTACCAGAAATTCGGTAATTAGCGACCACAAAAACCGACCAAAGTTGGTCGGTTTAGGCAAATTACCGACCAAAACGCGTCCAAACAGGCTTGGTCGCTATTTTGGTGGTCGCTTTAGTATACCGACCAATGTTGGTCGCTAATTACCGACCAAGGTTGGTCGCAAAGGTAAAAGGATCAATTGTACAATTTAAAGCACATACCGACCAACTTTGATCGGTAACATATTTTAATAATTTAATTTTACTGACCAAAGTTGGTTGGTGTATTTAAATTACGTTATTTTAATAATTATTAAAATTTAAAAATTAGCGACCAAAGTTGGTCGGTAAAATAAAATATATATTTTCTTAAAAAATTAAAATTTAACCATACCAACCAAAGTTGGTCGGTAAAGTTGAAATATGGGTAATCCTTGATCATTAACCGACCAACTTTGGTCGGTAATTTTTTATTTTTTTTAAAATTAAGCGACCAACCTTGGCTGCTAATGACCAGAAAATTATTTTTTCAATTAGAAACCGACCAATTTTGGTCGGTTTTCTGGGTTTTAATTTTGGCATAAAATGCCTGTTTTGGCAGCTACACCACCTGCCAGCATACCAAAATCCCTAAATAACAACACAACAACAACAACAACAACAACAACAACAACACAATTCAATAAATACATTAAAACTAACAAATTAACGTTCAATAGAACTAAAGAGTCCAAAACCAAGTTAAAACTTATTACAACTAGTTCAGAACCGGTTCTATTTGTCTAGTTCAAAGTATATACAAGTCAAGGAGTGTTTTCTACAACATCGTCATCACCGTCTGATGAACTTTCATCTAAAAGACGGTGTTGAGAAGGGTCTTGTGGAGGACATGAAGAACGACCACGGGGAGGACGGGAGGAACGATCACGGGGAGGACGGAAGGAACACTCACGTTCAAGTCGAGCTCTGGCGATGACTCACGAGACCGGGGCAACGGAAAAGCTCAAGTAGATAGGAGAGTTCTGGTCTAAGCTTGCATGCCAAGGAATTGAGCATCTCTAACCCTTTCTCTTTCCTTGGCCGATTCTAGCTCGGATGTGAGCTTTGTCACGGTCTCCCGCATAGCGGAGAGGCTCTCCCCATTATGTTCCTCACCTTGCGAGGAAGTCCCTATTCCTTGCATTCCACACTTATAGCGATGGAACTTTTTAGTATGAAGCCCGTATACCTTCCCCCATTTTGGACCGCCAACAGACTCCATCCATATTCTTTTAGCATCCTCGTCCGATGGTTGGGTTGCCTCGCCCGATTCACTAGCTGGCTGAGTGCGGATGAATTCCTCCACGTTTGTTTGGTAGCGACCTTATACCAAAATTTAAATTGAATTAGTATTTCAAAATTTATATAAAAGTAAATTAAAATACTTAAAGAAAAGTGAAAGCTTACATATATAGTCGAGGCCCGGTCCTCGACCCACCTTTGTTGATCCGTCTCTTTCTTCATCTTTCCAATATGCGTCTCCTTGAATAGCACATCATGGTTCATTGGATGCCCCAACTTCTTTTCCTAAAAATAAATTAATTTAGTTAATAAACAGAATAGATATACTTTGAAAATTAAAATAATTTAAGCAATTACGTACCAATCTTTTATTTATTGCCCTAGGCTGATCGCACCTCTAGTGTGCAAGGAGCCTCCCTTCTCAGATGCGCGAGCTTTCTTTCCTTTTTCGCTCTTCTCTAAGAACTTTGCGGTAAGCCATTGCCTTTGCAAATCATCCCATAAATTTTGAAGTAACCAGTTAGGCTTCTTGTTCTTCTTTCTAGCTTCGGAGAAAGTATGCGACAATCTCTTGCGAGCTTTGTGATGAAAATTTGCAGCCACTTTCGCGCTATAACGGTGTTCCCATATACACTTGCTGTAACGATCCGATTGGTCATTTTTCTTTCTAGAACCTCATGCCCCTAAATAAGACTTTCCGTACTTGCTTTAACTGATTTACCACTTGCGGGGATAGTTGGTTCGAGATTTGGAAGAGTTTGGATTGAAATCGAAACACTTAGTTCCTTAAGGTTGGCCTAAAAGGCCAAGTTTGACTTTGGTCAACATTTTTAGTAAACGGACCCGAACTTGCATTTTGACGGTCCCGGAGGGTCCGTAGAAAAATATGGGACCAGGGCGTATGCCCGGAATCAAATTCCGAGGTCCCTAGCCTGAGTAATGAATTTTTTGTTTAAAATTGTTAAACTGAAATTCTAAGGATTTAAAGAATTTAATAATGTTTGATCATGTTGGTATCGGGACGGTATATTGGTTGCGGAGCCCGGTACAGGTCCAATATAACATTTAAGTCTTGTCTGTGAAATTTGGTGAGAAACGGGACTGATTTGACGTGATTCGGACGCTCGGTTGTAAAAATAGGAATTTTGAATGTTCTTAAGGATTTCATGCGTTTTGGAGTTGAATCCGTAGTTTTTGATGTTATTTCGGCGATACAATTGCTCGAGCAAGTTTGTACAATGTAGTTGGACTTGTGTGGATATTCGGAGTGGAGCCCCGAGGGCTTAGGTGAGTTTCGGGCATGGGTTGGGGGTAAAAACACCCCAGTTTTCTGGTGTTTCTGGGCAATGTTGCAGGTCTTGCAAATGCGAGGAAATATTCGCAATTGCGAACCTCGCATTTGCGAGAAAAGCATCGCATTTGCGATGAAGCCAAGCTGGCGGCAGTGGTCGCATTTGCGACGTTTTCTTCGCATTTTCGAACCCAGCAGTGTTCGCATTTGCGACCCCACTATCGCATTTGTGATCAAGGAAGGGGGAGGCCCAGTTCGCATTTGCGATCCTTTTGTCGCAATTGCGACTTCGCATTTGCGAACCTGATGTCGCAAATGCGACATTAGAGGCCTGGACACAGCTTTTAAAAACGGACTTAGGCCATTTATTTCATTTCACTTCTACACTTTGGGCGATTTGGGAGCTTTCGAAAAGGGGATTTCAACCTAGCATTGTGAGGTAAGTTATTTCTACTGAGTTTAATACTTGGGTTTTGGTTAGATTAACACACAAAAATTAGTAAAAATCATGGGATTTGAGTAAAACCTAGAGTTTTGATAAAAAAACAAGATTTAACCACGAAATTTGTTATGGAATGAAGTAGAAATTATATATTATTGATCCTTAGGTTATGTGTAACAACTTTCTTCAAAAATTTCCGGAATCCGGACACGTGGGTCCGGGGTCAAATTTTAGGAATCTTGTAATTTGGATTGGGCAATCACCCTAAAGGTCGGGATATGAACTTTTAAGCCTATATTGATTGGTTTCTATGCTATTTGGATAGGTTTGGAATGTTTGGTACCAAATTGAGCGTTTGGGCTTAAGCTTGGACCGGAAAGTACGCTTTGGAGCGAATGAGTCTCCTTTCTAACCTTGTAAGAGGAAATTGTCCCCATAGGTGAGTTAATTGATTATGTGCTCCTAATTGTAGGGGCTACGTACGCACGAGGTGACGAGAGTCCGTGCGTAGCTGCTATTATGTTAATTGTCCGGGTAGTTTAGGGCCCGTATTACACCATATTTGCAAATGTCTATATCCTTTCATGTTAATGAAATCACTCAGGATATGTTAGGGATTGAAAATAAATATATGTGAACGTATACACTTACTTGATGACTCGTATGATTTTATTTGGCTATGAATGCGCCTCATGTGTGCTTTCTTGATGATAATTGATATTTGTGGATAAGGCCGATCGCCTCGGTAGAAATAAATGCATCTATGGTTCGCGCTAATCGAACCTATGGCAGTGCATAGTTTCTTTTTATGTTGGACCGGGCCGTACGACCTCGGCATGACATGCGCATGATATATATGTGAAATCTTATTCATGACCTACTCTGTTAGATGCCTTGAAGTGAAATTATTATAAAACATGACTGCAACTGATATACTGATCTCTGTAAACTCTGAGCATTGTTATTATGTCTATGTTATCCATGTTTAGTGAAATCTTAAATCATTATTGGTATTGACCTTAGTAAGTATCAAGTTAACCCCTCTTCACTACTTCTTCGAGGTTAGACTGGATACTTGCTGGGTACATGTTGTTTATGTACTCATACTACTCTTCTGTACTTAATTGTACTGAATCTGAGGCAGGTACATCTGGCTACCAGTCTGGTGCGCATTCTTGATCGTAGACCGAGATTCCACGGTGAGCTGCTCCCTTCCTATGCCGTTCAACAACATGATGGAGTCTCTCTTTGCTTTTGGCTGTCTATTTTATTTCAGACAGTAGGATAGATTTATTCTTTTGTATATTCTACTAGATGCCCATATACTTGTGACACCAGGTCTTGGCACACACAATAGTAGATTATTCTTTTGGGTTGTATAACTTTACGTTGCTAATTATCACTTGTTTTAAATTCAAATTAAGAAATTATTGCAACTGCTTTAGTAAAGTAAAACGAGAACTCACTAATAATTCCGCGTTGGCTTGCCTGACAACAGTGTTGGGCACCATCACGACCTGTAGTGAAGTTGGGTCATGACACTTACTTTGTATTTCAAAAGTTAAATATTAAACAAGAAATATCATAAATATAAATTATTAAACTGCTTAAAAGAACATTTATACCTTAAATTGATTGAAAATTTGCTCCTTCAGCGAGAATGGGAAATCAGTCCAAGTCGCATAAGGGCCATCATAAAGCTTTCTGATGGCTTTGGTGATTATCCTCGTAGTCTTATTACTCGGGATGAACCTGTAATTTAACAATAAAAATACATTAATATCTTAGTAAAAACTTTACAAAACAATAAACGCAAAAATAACAAATAACTCTTACCCATCACCCTCAGGGACTATGATGATCCTGCCATATTGATCATAATGCACCTCATCGGCATCATCGTTCGACCATGTATATCAGAGGCATGTGTGGACGGTGTAGGGGGGGTCAAAGCTACTACCTCGCAGGCGAAGGCCTGAAATAGATGGAGTCGCTGATGAAGATGGTTGCGATCCCTGTGAATGCAACATAGCTGGATGGGCCTCAAGTGGCTGTGATACTGATGGCTATGACCCAAGTGGCAGTGATTCATGTGGCTGTGACATGGATGGATGCGATCCATACGATGCAGATGGCTGCGATTCACGTGGTCGTGAGGCAGTTGGACTGTATGTCGGACGTATAGTCCTATGGCCCTGTGATGAAAGACCTGGTGTCTGCATGAAGGTGTAGGGCTCGTGATGCTGTGGCAGCTCAGTATAGCCGTGGGGTGGAGGATAAGACATAGGCATCTCTGTAGAGGGTGGAAAAGAGGGAGTATTATTAACTACCCTCCTCTTTTCCTTCCTAGCCTTTTCTCGACCCCGAGAACCAGTAAGGTCATTGTTACCTTGACTCTTGCCTGCCATCTGCATAATATAATACATATTTAGATTGAAACATATAAGAAACTAGCTATAAAACAAGAGTTATTTAAAAAAACCAACTTTTTAAAACTCATCGACGTATTTTTTCTCGTTCGAGAATTCTTCGTCCTCACTTGTTTGAGCTTCATCAGTTGATTCTTCGTCCTCATTTTCTATGATTGTTACTTCATTTATATCAACTTCTTCCAATATGTGTTCAGGATGTTCAAAATCATTTTCTAGCTGATCGTCCACTATTTGGTGAACACTGGAGATATCGTTTTGATATGCAACATCTAACACATTCTCGACTTCCACCCTACATACAAGCTTAGTTTTTATTACAACCCACCAATCAAACTTATTCCGCCGCAATGGATAAGGAGCATAATACACTTGCCTAACATTATGTGCAATTATGAAAGGATCATAGCGATCATACTCCCTCGTATGATTAAACCTCAATTATGCTGTATTGATTGTGTACTCTTGTACATCTTGTTGGATTTGGGTCAAACCACTTGCATCTAAAGAGTATCAATTTCTTAAATGGCCAACCTTTATATTCTAGTTCAATTATTTCTTTAAGCACACCATAATAATCAATATCTCCAACTTGGTTGCCATCACCACCTTGAACCCACACCCCGCTGTTGTTGCTATTTTTATTTTTAGAGCAATCCTCTCTATGGAACTTATAACTATTCACTACGTACTTAGACATTGTTGTGGGCCCAGGTCCACAAGATATATCTTTCAAAAATTAGTTTACACTATTATTTGGATTATTTACCTACATAGTGTTAAAAAATTCATAAGTTAGCATAACTTACAAACATTATTTACGTACATAGTGTTAGAACATTATCAGGATAAACTTACAAACTGTTTGAACCACATATCAAATCTCGTATATACAGCATCATGGCCAAATTGACCGACGAAGTGACTATGACACATCAAATATTTTTAGTAGTTGCATCAAGATGTAATCACAGTAAATTTTATATTTTGATAACTAATAAATCAATACTTACTTGAGAAATGGTACAAATTCAGGACAATTTAGCAACACATGAGGTGTAGCTAACTTGTACTCCATATCATTCAAACTTCTCTTTCTAACATCCTTAGAACATCAGCCTGGTTGATTGAATATGGACATTGGCGGATATAATGGATCATTCACACATTCGACCGTGTGCCTATTGGGCCTATACCTAGAACATGGCACGTTACTCTCAAAATAATAAGAACAAAAATGAGCAGTTTCCTTTGTAAGATAAGCTTTGCATATAGATCGTTCAATCCTATTCCTCTGGTTAACAAATTGTTTGCATTTGCCAATTGTCCTACATAATGTCATGTTAGCCAAGAACATTCAAATAAAACAGAAATTTACATCAAACTTATAATATTACCTATCATATGGATACATCCATCTTCATTGAACAAGCCCTCCAAGTCGTGCCTTGTGTACAAGGTGGATTGGAAGGTGTACCATCACATCAAAAAAACTACATGGAAACATCTTTTCATCTTACTAGAAGTTACACGAATGTTTTGATCCATCCGCAGTAGGTTTTCTTCCCTTAATGTGGTAGAACACAAGTCTTTGAAAAATAAACTAATCTCTGTGATGGGTTTCCAGATTCTTTCAGGAAAACAAAAAAATGCAATAGGCACTAAGGTCTCCCTGAAAACATGACAGTCATGACTTTTCAAATGGCTCAACTTCCCTACCTCCATATCTACTTTTTTTCCAAGATTCGACGCATAACCCTCAGGCATCTTCAATTTCGTAACCCAATCACAAATTTGTCGTCTTTCCTCCAAAATGAATGTGTAACTTGCTTTGGGCTTGAACACCTAACCATTGTTTGTTGTCTGCAAGTATAATTCAGGCCGCCTGCAATATTCTTGTAAGTCCATTCTAGCCTTCGGGTTATCCTTTGTCTTACCTTTAACATCCGTCACTGTGTTGAACAAATTATCAAAATAATTCTTCTCGATATGCATGGCATCAAGGTTGTGACGGAGAATATTATCCTTCCAATAAGGCAACTCCCAAAATATATACTCTGTTTCGTCCAATTATGAGTAACACCATATCCGGGGAATCTATAAGGTGGAGCTTCAGTAACTTTACTGAAGTTCTGGACCCTCCCAAATTTCCTCACCCGAAAGTATTGGAGGTGGAGAATCATATTCCATTTTATTCTTTTTGAATGCAATTTTCATCATTCTAAACTCATGATCATGAGGCAAGAATTGACGATGACAATCAAACCATGATTGCTTTCTGCCATGTTTCAAAGTGAACACTTTACTATTTTCCATGCAGTAAGGACAAGCTAGCTTCCCAACAGTCATCCACCCAGACAACATTCCATACGAAGGAAAATCATTAATAGTCCACATTAACTTAGCACGCAAGTTGAAATTCTGCTTGGTTGATATGTCATATGTTTCAACACCATCATACCACAATTGTTTTAGCTCATAAATCAAAGGTTGCAAATATATATCAATCAAACTTTTCGGATTACATGGACCGGGGATAATACAATTTAAAAATATATATGGACTAGTCATGCACAACTCGGGTGGTAGATTATAAGGTGTAAGAAAGACAGGCCAACATGAATATGGTGTCGTAGATACAGAAAAAGGCGTGAAGCCATCCGCACACAGACCTAACCGAATGTTCCTTGGTTCACTAGCAAAATCTGGATATGTCCTATCAAAGTGCTTCCAAGCTTCTCCATCTGAAGGATGACACATAACACCAGGTGGTCTTCTATTTTCAAAGTGCCATCTCATATGAGGAGCAGAACTCATCAACGCATATAACCTCTTTAACCTAGGTATAAGAGGTAAATAATGCATCGCCTTGATAGCGACCATATTCCAGCTGGAAAGCCTCTTGAAACGAGGCATTTTGCAAAGTTTACAATTGTCTAAAGTTGCATCATCTTTATAATATAACATGCAGCCATCTTCAAAACAGTTAATTCTCATTGACGAAAGTCCAAAATTAGAAACCTATCTCTTTGCCTGTAACGACCCGACCAGTCATTTTGAGCTTTTGCATATTGCTCGCCAGTTCTCGGGCATGACTTGCCCCTTGTGGGGTATTATGACTTATGTAAATCGTTGGTTTTGGCTTTCAGGGTAACCGGAATGAATTTGGAAGAACAGTTCCAGTTTGAAGCTTGAAATTTGAAAGGTTTGACCCATATTTGACTTGTTTGTATATGATCTCGGATCGGAATTTTTATGATTTGGTTAGCTCCGTTAGGTGATTTGAGACTTAGGAGCGTGATCGGAATGCATTTTGGAAGTCCGTGGAAGGTTTAGGCTTGAATTGGCGAAATTGAGATTTCGGCATTTTTTGGTTGTTAGGTGAGATTTTGATATAGAGGTCGGAATGGAATTCCGGAAGTTGCAGTAGTCCCTTTGTGGCATTTGGGATGTGTGTGCAAAATTTCAGGTTATTCGGAAGTTTGGCTTGAATCCGATGTGTTTTAGTTGATTTGATGTTGTTTTAAGTGTTTTGATGATTGGAAAAAGTTTGTATAAGGTATTGGGACATGTTGGAGCCTTTGGTTGAGGTCCTGGGGGCCTCGGGGTGATTTCAGGTGGTCAACGGAGAGGTTGGAATTTTGTTGCAGCAGCTGATATTGCTGCTTCTGGTATTTACGCATCAGCGGATTGGGGACCGCAGATGCGGGTGATTTATCGCAGAAGCAAAAAAGGGCCAGACGTGCAGAGGCCGCAGAAGCGGTATGGTGACCGCATCTGCGATACCACAGATGCGAAAGTTTAGTCGCAGAAGCGGTGTGGGCTGAGTAAGTGAATTCCGCAGAAGCGGAGCTTTAGACCGCAAATGCGGTACCGCAGAAGCGGATTTTTGACCGCAGATGCGGGTATCCCTGGGCAGAACATATAAGTTATTTCATTACGCGAGTTTAAGCTATTCCACCATTTTTAACTTCGGCTTGAGAGCTTTTGGACGATTTGGAAGAGGGATTTCAAGGGAACTTCGTTAAGGTAAGGTTTTTGGACCTAAAACACAATTCTATGGTAGTATTGCATGAATTTAAGGCTGTAATTAAAGGAATTAAAGGGCAAAAATAGAGGATTAGGGCTTGAGTTTAAGAGGCCTTTAAATGGGGATTTGAGGGGTCATTTGGACTCCGATTTTAGTATTTTTGATGTGTATGAACTCGTGGGGAGATAAGGAATCCGTTGGTGTGAAAATTTCTGAATTTCGAGACGTGGGACCGGGGGTTGGGTTTTGGTAATTTCGGGATTTGTGCCCTTTATTGATTGTTTTCGCTTGGGCTTTGTTCCCTTGGCATATTTTGACGTCCTCGTTCTGATTTTGGATAGATTCGACGCGTGTGGAGGCCAATTCAAGGGGCAAAGGCGTCGCGAGCTAGACATTTAGCCGGTTCGAGGTGAGTAATGGTTGTAAATGATGTTCTGAGGGTTTAAAACCCCGAATTGCACTTCGTAGTGCTATATTGAGGTGAGGCACATGCTTAATGACGAGCGTGGGGTCGTGCACTATTGGGGATTGTGACTTGGTCCGTCCCGATTGATGATTTTACCGCGTATTTGATTGAAATCTATTTGCTATCACCATTATTTGGGCTGAATGCCATGTTTGGGCTCCGTGCCAATTATTTGAACCCTTCGGGGATTGTTGTTGATATTTCCTCACTGTTTTGACTTTATACTTGAACTCAGTCATGTTATTTCCACTGTTTTCAAAACTCAGCCATGTTTACTCTGTTTTATTACTCAAATGATATTTAAATGATGTTTTGGGCTGAGAAATATTGTTTTACTGTTTCCCGAGAGGCTTATGTGATTATTGACTGAGTAAGGCGTTGTGAGGATATATTTTGGGTCGGGCTGCACGCCGCGACAGTGATACACTAATTTTGATTATGAGGCCGAGGTCCTGAGATTTGTACGCTACGAGGTGGCTTGATATTGATATGAGGTCGAGGACCTGTTCATGATGCCACGAGATGGCTTGATATTGCGCTTGGGCCGAAAAGGGGCCCCTCCGGGAGTCTGCACACCCCCAGTGAGCGCGGGTACCCATTGTGATGTGAGTTATAGCCCGAGGGGCTGGTATTGTTCTTGTGATTGCCCGAGGGGCTGGTACTGTTCTGAGATATTGCCCGAGGGGAGGATTTGTGACATTGTGCCAGAGGGGCGAATTCTTTGTGTTTATCTATTTAATTACCTGTCATTTACCTGTTTAGTTGTGTAACTGTGCCCGAGGGAGGATTCTCTATGCTTATCTATTCTAGTTGTTTTGCATTCAGTTGCTTAACTGTTGAAAGGCCATTATTGAAGAAGTTTTAAACTGAGCTAAGATGCTATAAGAGATTTCATAGCTTCATTGTTTCCTTACTGGTTTTGTACAACTTCTATGCAGCATGTTGATGCACGTTTCGAGATTTCTTATCACTCAGTCTTTATTTATGATTATTACTCACTGAGTCGGAGTACTCACTTTACTCCCTGCACCTTGTGTGCAGATTTAGGTATTCTCTGAACCCGGTAGCGGGTATTGGTTGATCGGAGGAAGAGTCATCGGAATTAGCAAGGTAGTTGCCGGCGTTCACAGCACTACTTTTCTCCCTCTTTATTCTATTAGTATGTACTTAGTACATTTCAGACTTCGTCAGTTGTATTTAGGCCTTAGTAGATGCTCATGACTAGTGACACCCCGGTATCGGGCTGTGTTGGGTTGTATTTCGCGAATTGTTTTGTATTATCATCGTTATTTCTGGGATTATATCATGTTTTAGACGTAATGCTTATTGTTTAATTGCTTAAAACTAGATTGAAAATGTGTCGGCTGGCCTTGTCTTCACGAGAGGCGCCATCACGACCGGGTCTGGGTTTAGGGTCGTGACATTGCCTTATAGAAATCACCAGGTAATTTGATATTTGGGTCAACTAGTTCACTCATAAGGTCAATGAAAACTCCATGGCTACTTGAGAAATATTCCGATCAGATTTGATACTTAGTAATCTAACTGCAACAGACAGCTCAGATTGCGGACTTCTTTTACGTAGTGGACGACTAGCTTCCTCTAACTGTTCATAAAAACATTTTGCGTCATTACTAGAATTTTGTTCAACATTTTCATTGGGCTCACCCCCGAAGTGCATCCCAAAAGCATCCGTAACCATATCATGAATTCTAGAATCACGAATTGTATTCTCCACCGACCTACTACTTTCACCAACAACCATGTTATGAAATATCCCACGGCTACCATTGATCTCTCCATGATTAGTCCACACAAAGTAATTCTCTATAAACCCCTTCCTATATAGATGAAGCTTAACTTCCTCCGATTTTTCAAACTTCATATAGTCGCACCTAACACAAGGGCACCTAATTACTCCTTCACTTTGGTATGGTGGAAGTTACATTGCATGTCTAATAAAGTCATCAACCCCTTCTACAAAATCCTCCCGCAATCCCCGCCAATTAGAATAATTCCTATTGTACATCCAAGTACGATGTTCTATCTATACAAATAAAACAAGAACAAATTAATTTAGTTAATTCATATCATAATCTATTTTTAGTTAATTCATATCCTAAAAGTTCCAATTCATATCCTAAAAGTTCAATTCATATCCTAAAATTTCAATTTATAAACTAAAAGTTCAATTTATAAACTAAAAGTCCAATTCACAAACTAAAAGTTCAATTCATATCCTAAAATCTCAATTTTTAAACTAAAAGTTCAATTCACAAACTAAAAGTTCAATTCATATCCAAAAAGTTCAATTCATAAACTAAAAATTCAATTCATATCCAAAAGGTCCAATTCATAAACTAAGTTCAATTCATAAACTAAAAGTCCAATTCATATCCTAAAAGTTCAATTCATATCCTAAAATTTCAATTTATAAACTAAAAGTTCAATTCATAAACCAAAAGTTCAATTCATATCGAAAAAGTTCAATTCATAAACTAAAAATTCAATTTATATCCAAAAGGTCCAATTAATAAACTAAATGTTCAACTACAAACCCTAAACCCTAGATTTTAACTAAACTATTCAAGACTATATAAAGTATAATTCCGATCTTACTAAACTATTCAAGATTAATTAAACTAATTAGTTAATAAAATTAATAAACAAAACTAATTAAAACAAGACCTAAACCCTAGTCCTCAATAAAATACAATGTTCAAAGAATTGAAACACTAATTGAAGCAATAAAATATAATGTTCAAATAATTGAAACAAAAACTAGAAATAACAAGGAAATGAGTTGTAATTCAAACCTAGAATTTTTAGGTGGAGAAGGAGAGGGGCGGCAGTCCTAAAATCAATGGCAGCGGCGGCGACGGCTATGGGCGGTGGCTACACGAGGTGGGGAATGGGATTTGTGTGAGGAAAATAGAGAAGGGGAGGGGAAGGTATTGAGGGAGGAGTTAGGGAAATTTTGGGGAAGAAAATAAGAGAAATGGGGGGAAACCCGTATTTCATTCTGATTTTCAGAATTACCGACCAACGTTGGTCGGTAATTTGGTCGGTACATTAAGTGTTTACCGTTTGNTAGGTCTTAAGCCATATTAAGGAGCACAAAATTGGACAAGTCAGGGAGCACACGTTAAGTAACAGGAAAGCACGTTTGGCTAACACCGTGATCAAGAATTAACTCTAAGAAAGCTTGAAGCCATACATGAATGATTCAACAAGAATTAGAACACATTCTGCTTGTGAATTGGTTTATCACAAGAATCTAGAACAAGGTAGAAGATAAACTCAGGACAGATACATGCATTCAAACACACACAAACACACCAGGCTTATACATTACTACGTACGTACGAATAATTAATCAATTGATAAACCAATATAATATTATTCTATTTTAGGTCGAGACGTTTTGTTTTTTATATTAATCGATATAGGTCAAAAAGTTTTATTTTTAATATTCATCGATGCATCTAAATAAGATATAAGTCGATGAATCAATTTACAAGTCTATCAATCCCTAAAAGAACTACACCCTGTGTTCCTAGCGCTTCATGTTCTTATATATATACGGCTATCAAAGTGTATATATGTATATACACACACACACTGTAACGAGCCGACCGATCGTTTTGAGCCCTAGCGCGCCGTTCAGCAGTTCGAGGCCATGAACAACTTCAATTCAGGCAATTTGACTTGTACGCATGGTCGTAGTTAAATTTCGGGAAGTTCGGAGTTGACTCGGAGAGGAAGTTCTCATTTCAGAAGCTTTAAGTTGAAAGAATTAGCTTAGATCGGATTTTTGAGTAAACGACCTCGGAATCAGGATTTGAAGGTTCCAGCAGGTTCGTATGATGATTTCGGACTTGGGCATATGTCCGGGTCGGGTTTTGGATGACCCGGGAGCGTTTTGGCGCCTATTGTGGAAGTTAGCATTTTGGAAGAAATTTTATAAGTTTGGGTTGAAGTGCATTTTAGTGTTATCGATGTCTGTTTGGGATTCCGAGTCAGGGAATAGCTCTGTATGGTGATTCTGGAGTTGAGAGCGCGATCGGAAGTGAATTCGGAGGACTGTGGGTCATTTTGGAGTCATTTGGCTAAAGATAGAAATTTGAAGGTTTTTGAGAAGTTTGACCGGAAGTGGACTTTTTGATATCGGGGTCGGAATCCGATTCCAGAAGTTGGAGTAGGTCCGTAATGTCGAATATGACTTGTGCGCAAAATTTGAAGTCAATCAGACGTGATTTGATAGGTTTTGTCACGACCCAAATCCACTACGGGTCGTGATGGCGCCGGACACCGCTGTCAGGCTAGCCAACTCTATTACCAATTAATTCCTCTTTTAATACTTTTGAAAATCTAAGGTTTTTCCTTCAGTTTTACATAAATAAAGATCGTTTCTTGAATTCAAACTTAAATGATAATAATTAGTACAAAGTTTGCTGAAACCATCCCAGAAACCCGGTATCACAAGTGCATGAGCAACTACTGAATAGGATATAAATACAACACAACATCCGTCGGAATACAATGGACGGAAAAGAAATACAGTTACTAGAAAGGGACTTTAAAGAGCTACGGGTCGCCTTGCATACTGCAACTCACCTAGTCCCTGAATCGTCCGTGCTGCTGCGCCGATAGGCCGCTAATGTATCATGTACCTGTGCAACAAAAATGCACAGAAGTGTAGTATGAGTACGTAATCAACGTGTACTCAGTAAGTATCCCGCCTAATCCCGGAGGGGTAGAGACGAGATGGTCAACTCTGACACTTTCTAATGATCCAATAATGGTTCCTCTTTAATATATATATATATATACTAACCAGGGGGTTTATTCTATCAACATGATTTTAGTCCAACTAGAAGGAAACAAATAATCAATTAATTCTTTTATAAGAAATCTCCCAGAATTTCCTTTTTAAATATATTCCGAATATTTTTAAGCCATGAAAAGCAACAACAATTTAATTATGTTCCAGGCAGCAGTACAAGCATGCGCAAATCATACCGAGGCGTCGGCCCGCTCCAACAGAAATAAATCACTTGCGGAGGGTCGACGGCGCGCCTATAGATGCATCTATTAATCTGCCGAGGCGTTCGGCCCGTTCCAAAATAAACACACACAGAGAAACAGTCAGTCATGAAGTCCACATAGAGCAATTGTCCAAGGAAGGCCAATTCTCTTTAATAGTTTGAGAAAACGAAGCTTAAGTCTTTTAGAAAATCCAATTACTAAATTAATGTGATTTAAGCAATTCAAGCCATCTATGATTTCACAATTAATCCACAATTAACATGCTTTGGGTCCTAAACTACCCGGACAATAGCATAATAGTAGCTACGCACGGACTCTCGTCACCTCGTTCGCACGTAGCCCCCACAACTAGGAGCACATAATCAATTTAACTCACCTATGGGGTAATTTCCCCCTCACAGAATTAGAAAGGAGACTCACCTCGCTCCGAAGACTCGCAACCGGCATTCTACATCCTTCCGAAGGCTTGAACCAACGCACAACGCACCAAAACTAGCCAATGATCACACAAATCCATTAATATATGCTCAACTATACTTTACAACTCAATTTATAACAATTCCTAACCCCGAACAAAAAGTTGACCAAAATGCCCTCGGGCCCACATGCCCGGAATCCGAAATTTTTCGAAGATAAAGGTTACCCATGACCTTGGGAACTCCAATATGAAATTTTCTCCTAATTCCATGCTCAAAATCGTGGCTATAATCCAAGATTATAATTTTTTAGGTTTCCAACGAAAACCCCAATATTTACACTAATTTCCATGCTTAATCTCATACATAATCAATGTATTTAGCTTATAATAGGTGGGAATAACTTACCTTAACATTGATGACGAAATTCCTCTTTGAAGCTCTACAAAAATCGCCCCCAAGCCATGAAAAATGGGAGAAATGATCTCAAAATCCGACTTAAAACAACCTCACTGCCCAGCTATTTTCGCTTCAGCGGAAATCTCTCCGCTTCCGCGGTCCCGCTTCTGCGGACCGATTACCGCTTCTGCAGTTCCCATCGCTTTAGGCTTTCCGCTTCTGCGGTTAGCCAACCGCTTCTGCGGTTCCGCAGTCAAAGTGTCGCTTCTGCGGTCCTGGCTGCCCTCGCCCTAGTCCGCTTCTGCGGCTTCTTCCCCGCTTCTGCGGGGCCGCTTCTGCGATCCCATTTCCGCAGAAGCGGTTATACCAGATACCAGCTGCATATTTCTTCCAAAAATCCCATTTTTGATCTGTTAACCACCCGGAATTCACCCGAGGCCCCCCGGGACCCCAACCAATCATACCAACCAATCCCAAAACTCATTACGGACTTGCTCGAGGCTTCAAATCATATCAAACAACGCTAAATTCATGAATTACACCCCAATTCAAGCTTTATGAACTTTGAACTTCCCAACTTCTATTTCCGATGATCAAACCTATCAAATCACGTCCGATTGACCTCAAATTTTGCACGCAAGTCATATTTGACATTACGGACCTACTCCAACTTCCGGAATTGGATTCCGACCCCAATATCAAAAAGTCAACCTCCGGTCAAACTCTTCAAAAACTTTCAAATTTCTACCTTTAGCCAAATGGCTTCAAAATGGTCTACGAACCTCCGAATTCACTTCCGATTGCGCCCCAACTCCAGAATCACCATACAGAGCTATTCCCAGTCTCGGAATCCCAAACGGACATCGATAACACTGAAATGCACTTCAAGCCAAACTTATGAAATTTCTTGTAAAATGCCAACTCCCACAATAGGCGCCAAAACGCTCCTGGGTTATCCAAAACCCGCACTGGGCGTATGCCCAAGTCCGAAATCATCATACGAACCTGCTGGAACCTTCAGATCCTGATTCCGGGGTCGTTTACTCAAAATTCCAATCCTAGTTCATTCTTTCAACTTTAAGCTTCCGAAATGAGAATTCTCTTCCCAAATCTACTCCGAACTTCCCGAAATCAAATTCCGACCACGTGTACAAGTCATAATACCCGAAATGAAGCTGTTCATGGCCTCCGACTGCTGAACGAAGCGCTAGTACTCAAAACGACCGGTCGGGTCGTTACATTCTCTCCCACTTAAACATACGTTCGTCCTCGAACGTGCTGAGAACTGTACTGGAGTAGTCTGAAATCACTGTTTAGCACCTCATGCACCTTCCCGTGCTACCACAACTTAGCTGAGCACAGAAGGTCGATAAATTCTGAAAATGTTCCCTTTTATTCAAGCAAATAAGCCTTAGAGCCCGATTCCAACATCCGAAATCCTATGCTAGGCCTGATTCCAACATACGGTCACCATATCAATCACCACACTCTGTACTCAAACATAACGACATAACTTCGCTGAATTCTTACTTCGCAACACTAAATCCACAGGACCACAATAATATTCTCTGATCAACCTAGCCAAAATTCTACCGATCCGATGCTCCCATCGCATCCCATGACATATACAAGTCTTACCCTAACCTTTACCATACCGCCACGACGGAAGAGATGTACCAACATTCATAATCAATCGCCGAGTCAACAAAACATTAGGCCTACACTCCTGACAAGACCTTCACCTCATTCTGAACCCAATAATGGCCTTATCTCCATAACATACCTCATATAGCTGGATTGCACAGAATACTAGATCAAGGGAGCTCGTCTCATCTGATACAACTACTCAGGCAATAAGCCACCCCAAAAATTATAAAAATCTCATACGATGCTACCATGCGCCAATAGGCCACCAATCCGAACACTACACAAACAGGAAATCGAATTCTGAAAGGAATTATCTAAACCCCGCACTAATACGGACTTTCCCTAAAAAGATAGGAAGCGAAACACATAAAGGAATAGCATATAGAAAACTAGACTCGACATCACCCTGTTGCGGCGTGCAACCCGATCCAAGTAACATACCCATGGCGGCGTGCCACCCGATCCACAAATAGATCTCACAGAAGAAGATTGCACTTCGAGCTAAATCTGCTTATTACAACAAAACATCGAATTTCGATCGCAAGCACGCTAAGTGCATAATACCATCCCTGAGAAACACATAGCACTATAGGCTACAAAACTCAAGCACAACTAAGGTGCAATATACAGCATAAATCTCAAAGCCATCCTGCTCATAACACATCATTTCTACGTGGATTCTCAACACGTATCAATTTTCTCAAGCCGTCTCACAACTCATACGGCGCAATACATCATTACCTGGAATAGCCGATGACAAAATAACACCCCGACTGTCCCTTCATGAGGAACGCTCGCTGAAACATACACAATTGGCCCGATATAAAGCCCGGTTCACATATATAAATCATTCCATTGATCTCAAGCCGACTTCTCATTGCACCCACTTGGCTAACAACCTTTCAAAGGTCCATAGTAACTCCCTTTTTCCTCGTAACATATAAGAACAACCATTATAACCGGAGCAACCTCCTCAGTTCATACCTAGTAAACAAAGTGCCCTCCAGGCATAGTTTCTCAAACAAATGTTATTACCACAATCCTCATACTTGCTTAAATCTTTAGTCAATCAAGTGACTACCTTCCACAATTACACAATCTTCCCGTGGGACACGCTCCCATAATCTTCTGAAATAAATATCGAGTCCGTACGTTTAAAGCTTCGAATACACTAACGCTGAAAAGCGATCAAGAATCCTTACCAGGATGCAAAGCCTTTTTCACAACACATCGACCTCAGGTGACGCTGAAGACGATACCAATTTACTTTAATCATTCAACCACTTCCTTGCTCATCCGAGCCCATGATATCCTTGCCAGCCCAAGCTGCAACATTGATCCTTACTTCGAATTTCCATGCTACTCACTGCACCTAATGTGCCAACATACGATAGAACACGATTTTCATCATAACCCCGAAATCGTTAATATTTTAACACTTTATCATATAAGAGCTTCGCACTTTACTCACTTCAGGGGAACCATAGAAACACATAGGTAAATTCCCATAACCGTAGAATATGCAATTCTGCAAGTGGTGGTCCAAGCCACCATAACCCTTTCCGGAATCTGTTTCCCACATAACAAGCCATAACAATAGAAGGCTCCTGAATAACACCCATTACGGCGACCGGCAAACCTCACTCGTACCGCCACAAATCATACACACCACTTGATCACGCTGAATGAACTGATCTCAAATCCCAACATGCCAAATTCAACTATGGCTAATCAATCCCTTTCCTTCCAATTTATCCTTGCTTGCCTTAGAAATAATACTAACTCCATCCCACACATCATACTCCATCTACACTCATCCCGAGTGACCTTGAATCACGAGACCATGCTGTCTCAACTCCTACGAACCATTTTGTACTTCCC